>NC_137153.1:57323338-57385838 GCF_951394435.1 Stenella coeruleoalba
GAAAATTAAACTGACAAAGACATATCTGGAGATGTATAGGTTGTTTTTTTTTTTTAAACAGGAGAAAAGCATACAAATGTATTTAGTATAAGCTTTACGGGACATGGGAACCTTCATAAGAAAATGAAGACCCAAAGAAACAGACCTGAGTATTTTATGCTAGGTTTTTGAAGAGTACACAGTTGTGGAGGGATATGGTAGGTTAAGGAGGAGAAGGAAATTGTAGTGAATTGGGGGAAACCTAGCAAGGCTTGTTTGTGAGGATTCTTTTCTGCATCCCTTTGTGTTCGGAGATAAGATGCTCCTTTCATCTGGAGGGCACCCAGAGGGGAGGGCACCCGACATTATGAGGGTTTTATGGCCTGATCCAGGGAAGAAGGACGAGGAGAAGTCCTTCCGGCTTCTGCCATTTTCTCAAACTCCTTCAACTTAAAATGTTAAGCATGCCAGGATGCTTTATCTTGGTGTTCTGAACTCCATCCGGATAATAGGGTTAATAGTTTCAATGCAAAAACAGGATTTTGGGAAATAAAGTTGTGAAAAACAAAGCATTCTCACAAGAGAACTTGTTGGTGATCATTATAGATTATAGTTTCTTCTGGTTGTGCTCATTATAAATTCTTGTTTCTTCTGGGTGTAACACTGGGAGGAGTCAGATGGTGACCTTACTGAGCTTTACCAGAGGATTTGTTTTTTTTTGCGGTACGCGGGCCTCTCACTGTTGTGGCCTTTCCCGTTGCGGAGCACAGGCTCCGGACGCGCAGGCTCGGCGGCCATGGCTCATGCGCACAGCCGCTCTGCGGCATGTGGGATCTTCCCGGACCGGGCCACGAACCCGTGTCCCCTGCATCGGCAGGCGGACTCTCAACCACTGTGGCACCAGGGAAGCGCCTTTACCAGAGGATTTTAAGTATTTTTGCTATAGCTGTCAATTGAGATTTTACTCAAGAAATTTGAATTTATTTATAAATACAATGGGATTAATTTTTCCTAAGGCTCTACTTCCTTTCTTGTTCCTCCCCAAAAGAATTAGTTTCTTTGTCTGTAGAAAAGGATATTTTAAATAGTTTAGCTGTCAGGAAGAAGGAAAAAAACCCCTAAAAACTAGAAGGAAATGTCATGGGTTGTTGCCTCTGGGTGCTGGGATTGTGACTAATTTTTGTTTCTTTATGCTTTCTACACTTTTGCGATTTTCTGTAGCTAGAATATATTGCTTGTAGAATCAGAAAAAAAAGAAAAAAAATATGCATTTTAGTTGATTTTGATATGCCTAAGGAGTCAAACATTACCCGTTCTAATGGCAGACCCTGGAACCTTGGTTCTGGACAATAAAAAAAAAACAAAGCCCTGTTGATGATGGTATAGCTTTCAGAGCCACCTGCCATTTGAATTGGTGGTACATACAGGTGTGGACCACCTTCTCATGGGGTTTGCTGGTGACCAAAGGAAATAGTTGGGTTTATAGCTTAAATGGCAGAAAGGGCTCACCATTGTTGCTGTTACTGCCACGTGCTTCTTTTCCTTCTACCTCCCGTGTATATGTTCTGTGGACCTATTTTTATTTTGTAGCACCCATTCTGTATTTGTGCAGTGGAAATGGGTTTACAGGGTGGTGGGGAGAATTGTGTGGGTAATTTCAGAATTTCCTCTATCATGTCTGTATAGGTTAGTGGAGAATGCCATATAAAATAGCATAAAATGAGTACCTGCCTGCTGGGTGGATGTGCTTAGGATTCCCTTGTAATTCATACAGTCCTTAGTGTAGTTTTGAATGTTACTTCGAGTTGGAGGAATTTCTTTGAACTGTATCATGTTATAGTCACTTGGAAAAACTACATGGAATGCTAGTGTTTGGACTCAGAAGACTGCTTTGTTACTTTTTAAAATTTTTTTTAATTTTTTGCGGTACACAGGCCTCTCACCGTCGCGGCCTCTCCCGTTGCGGAGCACAGGCTCCGGACGCGCAGGCCCAGCGGCTACGGCCCACGAGCCCAGCCGCTCAGCGGCACGCGGGATCCTCCCGGACCGGGGCACGAACCCGCGTCCCCTGCATCGGCAGGCGGACTCCCAACCACCGCGCCACCAGGGAAGCCCTGCTTTGTTACTTTTTAAGTGTGATCTTGGGGCTCGTATTTTCAACCTCTGAACTTGGTTATCTTCATCTGTAAAATGGAGATACTAATAAATGGAGATCCTTCCATTAGGATCATCGTGGGGTTATAAGGAAGTATTTTGTAAATCCGTGTTTGTTTTATTTATCGACTCAGCTACTTTTGGCAAACTACCTAAATTTCAGTGGAGGTGATTTGGATCAAATCCCCGACTTCACAGCCTGGAGCCAAATTGCGTTTGTCCATTTTCTTTGGAAGAGGGGAGGTCAAAGATGTATGATTTTAATCTTGTTTTTGTGAGAGGCTATGCCTACTCTAACCCCCATAGCTTCCATTAAAAAACTCAAAAATAATTCTTCATTTTCTTTTCCTAATTACTTGGCAGAAATTTAGAATTAAAAGAGAGAAACTAGTAACAACCAACCTTTGCTTCAACAAAAGGGATTCATGGGTCCTAGAGACCAAAGAAATCAGCAGGAATGCCCAGGGTGGATTGATGGATTGCAGAGCCTGGCTGGTAATTACTTTCACTGAGCTAAAACATTAACTTAATGCACAGAAGCGAGGCCAGCTGAAAATCAGGGTTTGGATCCTTCCCTCCCTCCGCCATGGTTATACCACACTTTTCTTCTGGAGGCAGTCTTCTCTTCGGTGGGATAGCCCTTCTTCCCTTCCTAGGACTTGGCATGGATTTTCATGCCCCACCCTGACAGACTTGGGTTGTACCCTTTTGCTTTGGTTGTCCTGGGCAACTGTTGGTGGGGACATATGACTGTTAAGCTCAGCCAGCTTTTGGGGTAGCAAGAAACCCCAGTTCCTGAAGAGTTTTCAGCTAGATATCGACAGATTTAGCTTATCTTGGGGTTCAGATTTCTAGAATTGGCAAGCTTTAGCTTTTGGACTTTTGTGACACTTACCAGGTAAGCACGTTGTTGATTGTTAATAACTTTCTAGTGTGTTGGAAATGATTGTCCGTAGGACATTTAGTGACATGATTATTGAGTGATATGTGTTTGCCGTGGGTCCGGAGGGGCATGTGTATATTTTGTGTATATTTTCAGGTGATTGTCAAATCCATAGTACTTGAGAGCATATTTACTCTACAATGCTCTCAACCTCAGCCCTTCTATTATGAAGTGAAGAAATTGTGTAACTAGAGAGATGAAACCATTTCCAGCTCATTAGCACCACGAATGGACTTGGAAGTCAAGTTTTCTGACTTCAAGTTTATGGGGATAAGACTAGTAGCTACCTTATGGGATTTAGAGAGAATTAAATTTTAAAAAATCTATACTGAGGGTTAGGAACAGTGACTGACGCAGAAAAAGACTTAACAAATGAAAGCCACTGTCATTGTTATTATCATTTTTACTTTTTATTATTTTTCTCGTTACCACCACCACCATGTTGTGTAAGATTGTCAAGCAGTGTTCTTTGGTGTGTGCCAGGTTGGGGAACCCCACCTTTTGCCAGCAAACTGAAGCAAGTACTCAACTTATGGCTCTATTTAAAGGAAATTGCACAAGGTTTGACACTTGACTTCCATAAACACCCACGGAAAGCATTGGTAGAAGATAACTGAATGATAATTTGCAATCCTAATTTTGAATTTTGTGTATTTTGTGTGTATTTATGGGTTGATTATATTTCTAACATAAAAAGATTTGTCAAATGTGATTCTGTCCAAGTACACCCTCCTGAAACAGCAGGGATTCCCTGCAACCATGGTTCATTGTTCAGCAGTCTCCTGTACTTCTTTGTTTCCTTAGCCGTCTACATGGAATATGTAATATTTCAAGTATTTAAGTTTCCTAATCCTGTCAGCCCAGGGCTTTATGTTGGAAGACTTTAGTTACGAAATCTATTCTGACGTAATTGTTTAAAAGATCAGACTTTTGAGGAATTTTTTATGATATGGGAGTATATTCACAATATGTTAGTGGAAAAGAAATGGCTGCAAAGCTATAAGTATGACGCCAACTTTGTGGCATATAAAAGGGTATATATATGAAGAAGAAATACTGGAAGGAAATATACAAATGAGTAATAATAGTGTTATCTATTCTCTGGGTAGATTAATAACAAATATGTTGATTACTAACAAATATGTTTTTTAAATTTTTACAAATAATTTTTAAACTTTCTTTGAATTACCTGCAACTCACTTATACTTTGTATAAACTATTTTAAGAAGAAAGAAATTGTCAGTTGTGTCTTGGTAGGATAGTGATTGTTGAATGCCATCCTGTGTCATACTAGTTTAACTCTGTGTTTGATGTACTTGCTGTCTCACAGGCAGTGTAGCTTAGTAGATAGAGTGTGGACTCTGGAATCAGGTGGGCTTGGGTTTCCACCCCGTTGTCTTCATTTAAGAGTTTCCGGATTGGGCAAGTTGCTTCTCGGAGCCTTAGTTCTGGTTAAATCGGGGATGCCGTCTCCTCTGCAAGGTTTCTTAATTCTGCAAGTGGCTTGCTCTTGTAGGTGCTCAGTAAATACTAGTCCTTTTCTCCTCCCAGCCATTACCCTGACTTCCCCAAATTCCACAAGGATCAGAATAAAGGAACTTGGAAAAAAGTTTTAGTTTCATACTAACATTTTCAGGTGGTTTGCCTTTTTAATCATCTTTTTACTGCAAAAGTCTCGGTTTCTGTAAGTCTCACATCCTGGGGAACCAAACTCACGACAGTCTTGAAGTGTCTTACTTCAAAGGGTGAGAAAACTGAGCAAACCAAAGTTGTGATGCGCTCTCTGGAGCAGTGTTTGTGAGCATATCAGCCTGGGAATGCTGAGTAAGAGCCTCGCCATCCACCAGCCCCTGGCAGTGATGCGGAGGGTGTGACGAGGACTCTGGGGCTGAGGTAGGGTTTGTAATTGCATGGCCGTCTGGCCTGCCCCAAGCATTCTTTTTCCCTTCCAGGATTCCTGTAATTGTCATCAGATGGCTCAGTCTCCCGAATGTTTCCGGTATTGCAGTGACTTCTGGAGTGTGTTTAAGGAGAAAAAAAAGGCCGGAATTAGCAGTCATCATTTGTTTGTGTCTGTTCTGTTGTGTGTGATGCGTACAGATCAGGCATGTCTGGAGTATAGAGAAATCCGTCAGATGTACAGTCCTTACCATCTTCTCTAGCACCTTCCTACTTCTTTTGCTGATTCTTTTCCACCTGCACTGCTCTAAAGGAAAACAAAATTGAGGAAAGATGCAGGAGGTGGCCCTGTTTTCAGCTGTAGTCCTTTATTCTTTTGGTCTCTTTACTTCTGGGGACATTTATAGAGCATTGCATCTTTCTTGGAGTGCAAGGCTCCAGGAGGTTAGGAGCTGGACCGGAAAGAGGCCCTGTGAAGTATGGTTCAAAGTCTTGGCTGTGGAGGAAAGGAGACATTTGAGATAGACCTTGAATTTCAACTGATAGAATTTGAATGACAGATATGATAGCATTAATTGACAAAGCAGGTGTTAAGGTGGAAAGAACAGCCCAGTAGCACAGTGATAGAAAAGGTGAGATGTGTTTGGAGAGGAGTATAGGATGCAGGTGAGCTTAAAAATAAGAAAAACTTTGTAAATTTGCATTCATTCTTTGAAGAGGGGTCAGCCTAATGATTCCAATTTTAGGCTGAATGCTGTCTGTAAAGGTAAAGAAGGAATGGCTCATGCCTTCAAAGTGGGTCCCATTCTGAGTATTTCAAGGTAGTAGTTGAATTTTCCTTCATCATAAGCCTGTAACTAAAAACGTAACTCTAGGAAGATACCTTGCGTGGGGGTAATTTTTTAATCAGGTAATCTATAATTAGACCTTGACTGCTTTCCTAGGAAGGGAAAAATAGCCTAAATGAAAAAGGACAGCTAAATTTTTTTTGAGTTTTTTTTTTTTTTTGATGTACGGACCATTTTTAATGTCTTTATTGAATTTGTTACAATATTGCTTCTGTTTAACGTTTTGGTTTTTTGGCCCGGAGGCATGTGGGATCTTAGCTCCCCGACCAGGGATCGAACCTGCATCCCCTGCATTGGAAGGAGAAGTCTTAACTACTGGACTGCCAGGGACGTCTCAAGGACAGCTAATATTTAAAAAAACAAAAATGGAGTGATCGCCACATCTAACCACGTGTGTTTTCCCACCGCCTCATTCCCTAAGCGGAGCCTGAGTAGAGAGGTGAGGTTGGATAGGATTGCTCAACTAGATCATTTTGGGAAGCGGAAAATTGAAGATAACTGAAACGGTTTCTTCTGATTCATGCTGTTGGCTGAGAAATTGTGCTTTTTAAAAGCTCCTTTGCTTTAGGGGCTCTTACTCACCAAACCAGTGAAATAGTTCATTGCACTCTGGTGCCCCTGTTTGTGTAGCGGTGGAGCGTTCTCTAAACTTACAGGGACCCGGCTCTAGACAGTCATGTAAACTATTTCAGAGTTGTCAAATGGATCTTTTACAATAATTGAATTAAATTCTGATGCCTACCCTAAAACCCATTCTACCTCTTTCTTCCGGCATGGGAAATGGGAACAGCAAAGCCCTTAATCTTAGCAAGGATCCAAGATAGCTCATGATTAATATAAAATCTCAAGTCATGATAATTTCATCCCCCTTAGCAGTGATTGGTCTGATAGCAGGCATGTGACTAAGTTCTGGCCAATAATTTGTAAGAGGAAGTCCTCCGGACAAGGGGAGTGAAAGTTACCCATCTGGAATGAAAAACAGATTCCTGATTGGAGTTTGTCAGTGATGCTTAGTGAGGCACTGAGCAGACATGGGGATGAGCATGGCAACAGGAAGGGCAGAGCTGGCGTCCTTGACACCTAGCCCAGGGCTGCTACTTCTGACTGCTTGTTCTGTGAGAGAGCTAATTGTTTAAGCTCTTATAAACTGGATTTTTAATCACCTCAGGCCAACCTAATTTTTATCTCATAAGATGTTTATGCTTTTATCATGCCCCTTCTAGTATTTTCCCTTCAATTTGGAAAGTAGTTCTTGTAATCTATAACTTAAATCACACTGTATATCATTTAAAGCAGTGGTCCCCAACCTTTTTGGCACCAGGGACCAGTTTCGTGGAAGTCAATTTTTCCATGGATTGGGGGGTGGGTGGGATGGAGGGGCTGGGGATGGTTCAAGTGGTGATGCGAGCGATGGTTCAGGCGGTAACGGGAGTGACGGCAGATGAAACTTCACTCGCTTGCCCGCCGCTCACCTCCTGCTGTGCCGCCCGGTTCCTAATAGGCCACGGACCGGTAGCGGTCCGGGGGTCGGGGACCCCTGATTTAAAGTAGTTTCTGTCTCAAGACATGAGAGGCAAGTACCTCTTTTTTGGTGGGAAACTAGAACTGACCCTTCCCAAAGCAAGTGCGCTGCTGCCAGTGAAGTCATCTTGTGGGCCATCTTGTTTTCACCACAGGTGGTACCTTGGTGAAAGGTGTGATGGGACAGACATGTTTGAGTTTGGTTTGTATTAGTTCATTTTGTTCCTGTTGTTTGTAAATTGGGTGCTCTTTGCTTAGGCGACTTATTTCTGCTTTCGATTGTTATGATTGGTAATAAGAGAAAGAAATAGCCTAAAAATACATTCTCTCGCAAGGTTATTCAGTTTTTAGTTGGTGTTTCTTTGGCCTGTAAGGTTTGCGTTGGTGTCTGACTTTGTTGAAAATTCTTTTATGATATTTAAGCTATTCCTTGCAGTATATTTTCCCTTTTAGTAAAGAAAACTCACTTTCTTTGCTAAGATGAACTGTCATTAGGACTGCTTGGTATTGAGAATATTTCTCACTTAATACCCCTAATGAGATACAAATGTTCTAAATGTGTCCTTATGAGTTGATTATATTTAGGGAGGAATCTACTTATTTTAGTTAACCAATCCCATTGCTTTCATATCATGCATCCTTATTAGGCTCCCATGTTCCTGTTCCATATGGAGTTCCTTGTGAAATCAGACCTCAGCAAGCGCTGTTGTCACCTTTCAGGGTCAGTGGTACTGAAAATGTTGATGACTTTTGTTGGCTCTATGTATCTTGTTTTTGTTTTTGGCTGAGTTGGGTCTTTGTTGCTGTGCGCGGGCTTTCTATAGTTGCGGCAAGTGGGCGCTACTCTTCGTTGTGGTGCGTGAGCCTCTCGTTGCGGTGGCTTCTCTTGTTGCGTAGCACGGGCTCCAGGCACGCGGCCCTCAGTAGTTGCGGCGCATGGGCTCAGTAGTTGTGGCTCTCGGGCTCTAGAGTGCAGGCTCAGTAGTTGTGGCACACCGGCTTAGTTGCTCCACGGCATGTGGGATCCTCCCGGACCAGGGCTCGAACCTGTGTCCCCTGCATTGGCAGGTGGATTCCCAATCACTGTGCCACCAGGGAAGTCCTTGCATCTTGTTTTTATAGCACTCTTCCTTTTTTATACAGTCATGATAAATACAGTTCCTTCCCCTAGTCTTGAAAAGTGAATTTTATTTCTTAGTTGGTTCTTTTCTGGTATTTATACTTACTAGCATAAAATAATTGAATATTTTTGGACCCTCCTCCCCTACTTTTGTGGCTCCTTCTGTAGGCTGGGAATGGTCTTCTTAGCTCCTTGGTTCTCTGGACATTGTCCATCTTTGACCTTTTGCCAAAAATCTGAAAATGTTCAAGTAAAACTAACTGGTTACTCTGAGTCATACTGAAGCAGGTTTGCCCAATTTCTAGGAGTCAGTGTTTTACCCCTTTCAGTGACCATGTCCTTCTACTTTCTGAGGAAAGTAGACAAGTCAGCGAAGAAGTTTCAAAGAACTTGACCAAAGGTGGAGTTACACCTTTTGAGTTCAAATACTAGGCTCAAAGTTTACTCTGCATGCCCTTGGCCACATTATATGACTTCCCTGTGCTTCAGCATTCTTCTGTGAAGTGGAGACTATCCTGGTACTTCTGTCGTACCATGAGAATTCTCTTGTGTCATGAGAATTCTTACGAGAAGATTTATGAAAAGCTCATACAGTAGTGCCTGGTGCCTACTAAATGTATAGTTGATAGGATAGTATCTGGTGGAATTGTTCAAAGTACTCTTTAAAATCTGTTTCTCCTTTGGCTCTCAGAACCACCTGGTGAAAGAGGAAGTATTATTAGCCCTATTTTATAGGGCACAATGTTAGAATGTAACTTTGTTACTAGTGATAGAATTGTTACTAGTGATAGATAGATATAATTGGTTATACTTCAGTGTGAATTGGGTCTTGAGGAAGTTGCCCTGTTTTTGTGATGTTATAAATTAGAAGATGTAGATGGGAAGGGCATCAATTCCTATTCCTTAAATCTGTCCCAGTGGTGAGCCAGTTCATTCATTCTAAAGTTACTTATTTATTTGCTAAACAAAGATATTTCTCACTTTGCATGGTTCCAATATGCACAGTTTTCAGTTATTATGGTTAATTAAATAATACCACCCCCCAACAACACAGTTCAAATATGTTATTATGTTACATTAACGGTGAGTAATTGTATTAAAGTACAACCAGCACATCTTGTTATTTGGTTCATGAACAGACAGCAGAAGGTGTAGCTGTGTTGCCTCCTCGTCTCTCAGAGATAAATTTGTAACTTTAAAAAAAAAAATTTATTTATTTGTTTTTATTTTTGGCTGTGTTGGGTCATCGTTGCTGGGCGCGGGCTTTCTCTAGTTGCGGTGAGCAGGGGCTGCTCTTCGTTGCAGTGCGTGGGCTTCTCGTTGCGGTGGCTTCTCTTGTTGCACAGCACGGGCTCTAGGTGCGCGGGCTTCGGTAGTTGTGGCTTGCAAGCTCTATAGAGTGCAGGCTCAGTAGTTGTGGCATGCAGGCTTAGTTGCTCCATGGCATGTGGGATCTCCCCGGGCCAGGGCTCAAACCTGTGTCCCATGCATTGGCAGATTCCCAACTACTGCACCACCAGGGAAGCCCTAAATTTGTAACATTTTATGAAAATGGATAATTCAGAGAGGGAATTGGTGGACAAGGATAAAAGTGCTGCATAGTGCAGCAAAGAAATGAAAAGTGCTAACACTGGAAGTGAAATTTGAGCCATTCATAAATAGAGTTATAAGAAAAATAGCTGACTACAGGAGTGTAAACCATGCCACTGTTCTAGAGCCTCTATGTATGTAGCAGGATGAGTTCAGTGAAAAGGAGCTTGCTCTTGTAAATTAGGAATGTGATTGTGACAAAAAGGATGAAAACATAACAGAGCAAAGGATGATGGCAGAAAACTTTGTATTAAAGAAAACTCAGAGATACTGCAGGACAATGAAAACACAAAGGATAAAATGTTGGAAGCTAATCCACACTTAGGAGTATGCCAGTTCACCAAGGTATACAAAAGATGCTCATTTGGTATTTTAAATTATACAGTGAGAAGAAGGCAGCACTGTTCAAACTACTCAGACTGCTCTTGATATGTTTTTTTAAATAAAGAAAACACTTTAATTCTCAAAGTTTCTAATGTTTTAAATTACAGTGTACTAAATGAATGTTTTACTTACTTTGTTCATCTTCTTATCCCTATATAACTGATTTTTAATGTTTTTGACAAAAAAATGTTAAAGGTCACAGAAAAACTATAATTTTTCTATTGATTATTGAGATCGCTCTGCATGGTTTCAGCTTGGATGGTCATGTTTATGGTCTTGTATTACTGTGCAAGGCAAGAGCTGCCAGTATTTATTAAGCCAAGTGGGCACTCTTGTAAGTGGTGGGGATGCAATGATACAGTGATGCCTTATGAAACATCATTCCAACATAGATGTATTGAGTGTCTGCCAGATACCAGGCTGTATACACACATGTGAATAAAAAGTAGTTCTTTTTCTCAAAGAATCCACGTTTCAATTGATCAATGAGAGACAAGATCATTATATCACAACAGATGCAGTTATCAGTAATATGTATAATACATTTCTTTGAATGCAGTGTTAGGGAGATACCAGGCATTGTAAGAGCCTAGAGGAAGGGCATCTAACTTATTAGCCTGGGAGTGTGAGGGTTGGGAGACAGCCTGGAGGACTCAGTAGTTAATATGGAAAAGCTGTGTTTTAAGAGCCAGACAGTGGCAAGAAATTTCTGCCCGGAGAGCACAGGACATTTTAAAAAGTTGATTGTTGCTGCAGTGTGGAAAGCAAGATATAGGGGGCAGATCAGCAATCCTGTAGGCATTGGGAAACCCTTGGGATTTCTCTGTAATTTCTTTTAAATTAAGGTATAAGTTATACACAGTGAAACTGACCCATTTTAGTGTATCATTTAGTGTGTTTGATCTACGCCCTGTAACCACCACCACAGTCAAGATGAGGAACCATTTACACCACGCCTCAGTGCTCCTGAGTGACGAACCCCTCCTTCCGCCCCCAGCCCCTGGCAACCACTGACCTGTTTTTCTTTTAATTTAATTTTATTATTTTAAAAAATTTTTGGCTACATTGGGTCTTCATTGCGGTGTGCGGGCTTCTCATCGCAGTGGCTTTTCTTTGTTGTGGCTCATGGGCTCTAGGTGTGTGGGCTTCAATAATTGTGGCTCGCGGGCTTCGTTGCTCCGCGGCATGTGGGATCTTTCCAGACCAGGGATCAAACCCGTGTCCCCTGCATTGGCAGGCGGATTCTTAACCACTGCGCCGCCAGGGAAGGTCCCTGACCTGTTTTCTGTCCTTATAATTTTGGCTTTTCCAGAATGTGATATAAACGTAGTCATCTAGTATGTAACCTTTTAAGTCTTGCTTCTCTCACTTAGCATAATACTTTTTAGATTCATCCATGTTGTTGCATGTTTAAAAAAGCCTTTGGGAAAAAAAAAAAAAAAGCCTTTGGGTTTTAAGTAGGAGAATTATCTGTGAGATTTGATGGGAGGGTGGATTAGAGAGGAGGGAGACCAGAGGCTTTCCCTGTAATTTAGTCAGGTGCTGATGGAGGGGAGTTGCAGAGGCAGGGCTCGGTTTAAGAAGTGTATAGGAGGTAGAATCAGTCCTAACCCAGCTACCTGATACAGGTAGTAACAGGAGCAAAGGCAGGTAGGGAAGAGGAGGCCCTGCATGTTGGCTGAGTTGAGGGGGTTAGTGTGGGATAATCCTGAGGTGGAGCCCAGCGGGGTGTGCGCACGTGAAGGAGTTGCCTTATCTCCTTCCTTATTCTCTGATCTTTGCCTGGGTCAAACTTGCTAAGTGCTGACCTTGCTTAATTAAAGGGCTTCTTTTTTTCTTCATCCCGCCACATCATCAAGAGTTTGGTCCCAAGGCCTTGCTTTGGGCTGTGGACTGTAACATGAAGAACGTGCTGTTCATGTAGTATTAGTAGGTAACTCAGTGCATCTTTGGTTGCCCATTGCTTTCCATAAATGGCAGTGTGAATGTCTTTAGAGAAGCTATGGTTGGTTTGGTTCATGGAGCTAGAGGTCAGAGTCTAATAGTTACCATCTAGCTACCGGCTGGGGACTCTCTTTTGTAAAGATCCTTTTCACCAAAAGGGCTTCTCTTGAACTGTGTCTTTTTGAGGATCCTATTAATACCTTTGAACCCGTTTGAACCTTATGGGGTAGAAGCAGTGATGAAAGAACATAATATTAGCCATATTTAAGATATGGCAGACTCACTTTCTGGGTATGCTTTGATTCAATGAGGATTCCAAGGCCTGCATTCAGGCTAATGGGAGAATTCTGTGCTTGATTAATAATGCTTAACTCTGGCCTGGGAAGGGAAGCACCCTGAAAAGTGATGGGTAGAGTGTTTGCCCCTCTGAGGAAGAACTTTTCAGAAAGGTGATTGACCACACAACTGCTTATACCCAAAAGGTACTGGCTACAAAATTAGCCCACATCTGTAATCACAGCTAACAGAGCATTTCATCCTCAGGCAGCTCCGTGCGGTAGAGTGTTTCTCTTGTGTCTCACAGATAGGGAAACTGAGGTACAGAGAGGTCAAGTAACTTTCCCAAAGTCAGACAGACTGGCAGAGCTTGAATTCACACCCAGGTAGTCTGGCTCCAGAGTCCATACTTTTCTGTCTACACCATTAGGTCTTTACAGTTCTAGAATGCCAGCTCTGGGAATTGTTTCATTTCACAGTTAAGAGAGATGGAGTCTAGAGGAGGCTCTGAGGTGACTCACTGGAGATCACAGACGATGATGGAGACAGAACTAGTTTCCCCCTGCCCAGGGCTCTAGCCATTCTAGCACGTTTTGTACCTTTGTCTCAGCTGCTTGTCAGTTTCATATTAATGAAGAATAACTTTGCTGACATAGGCAGACTGGCAAAATTTGTGCTTAATTCCTTCCTTTTCCTTGGCCTCAGCTCTCTCTTGTCTGGGAATGTACTAATTGGCTCTCTTCCTGTCCCCTCTGTCACTTTATTACTCCCAAGAGAGCCTGGAATCACTGTTACGGTTCTCCAGCCTGACGTGTTTGGTCATTGTCCGATCTTGTGCTCTTTCCAGTCTCTTCCCATTAACATCTGGGGAGAGAAGGAGATGCCCAACCAGCTGGGCGAGAGTTGCATTTTGGGGTGGAGGAGGAGCTAGGACTATTGTGGGATTGAGGTTATTGTGGTACAGATCAAAGACCTTCACTGGAGTGCTGACTGTTGTGATTTTGATTCTCCTGCCCCACCTGTACCCACCAGAGCTCACCCCCTCCATTTTCAGTGCAGGGCATCTCACTCTCTGCATTTGGGGTTCAGAGCTAAGACAGTGCTGATAAACTTGCCCCGTGGAAACTTGAGTACACAGGGCATCTGGGACAGAAAAGGGCGCTCTTGCCTTGACAGTTTACATGTCATACTTTTTTTTTTTTTTTTTTTTTTTTTTGCGGTACGCGGGCCTCCCACTGTTGTGGCCTCTCCCGTCGTGGAGCACAGGCTCCGGACGCGCATGCTCAGCGGCCATGGCTCACGGGCCTAGCCGCTCCGCGGCATGTGGGATCTTCCCGGACTGGGGCACGAACCCGTGTCCCATGCATCGGCAGGCGGACTCTCAACCACTGAGCCACCAGGGAAGCCCTGTCATACTTTTTGTAATTTTATTTTGAGGGGGATATTTGGGAGATAATTTGGGGGATAAGTTAATTTTCTGTGACATTTGTAACCTTTCTTTAAAGAAATTGCCTCTTGTAGGCTTATTCAAGTCGAGAGACTGATTTTTTTCTTCTGTTTTTTTCTCTATTCTTTCTTCCTTTTCTCCCTTCTTCCCTCCCTTCCTTCTCTCCTTCCTTGTATAGTGAGTCTTTGTATGTAAAAATATAGCTCCTGTTCTAGTCTCTTCCATCCACCCAACCCAGGAATGAAGTTGAATGTTAACACATTATGGTCACCATTCTCCTGTGGCTTACTCTTTCTCCACATTTACTGGAATTAAAAATGCCCTTCTCAATTTCAACTCAAAATACCTGAAAAGACTCCTTGTTCTGTTAAGAGAAAGCAAATTTCCCCAGGTAAGTTCCCATATGTTTTCTGTAAAAACTGGCACACGCTTTCTTTGTATTTTACCCCTGTCAAATGAGATCCTTATAAGAGTAAATCGGTGAGTCTAAGCTTCTCATCTCTTTTTACCTGTGTTTTCTTGGGTAATTTTAACTCTTTTTGTGCCGTCCAGGAAAGTTTGCTGCTTCTTGTCACAACAGGAGTGTCTGGGATTCCTGAAATTGCCCTCAAATGGCCCTTGAGCTCTGCAGTTCTTCTGAATGTGGTGCTTGTGCACAGAGGAGACTTTTCCTCCAAAGCCCTGGGAAGGGCCCCAACAAATGTGTTCTCAAGGTCATTTCTTTTTGTAAAGGGTGCATGTGTTTTTGCATGCTCTCTCTTAAAGAGGATCCCCCAAAGTGTGTAAGCTTTAGACCTTACCTCACCTGCATCTCCTTGAGTTGTTCCTTTCAAGAAATACATAGCAAGAGCTTCTATCACCTGAATTAGTCACCTGATCCAATTACTTTCTCTGGCCTTCCAGCTGCAGTGTAACTTCTTTCAGTTTTTCTAATTCTGGCCTCTGAAAATGCAGAGCAGCTGCTCATGCATCGTGTCAATCCGGAGGTGAAGGCCTCAACAAGAAACATTGCTGGAGACGTATCTTAGGGCTTGGGTAGTCTAGTCTTACATTGCAGCTGGCACAGATTAACCTCACCTAGAGGAGAGTTGGGTTTGGCAAAGGTGAGTTTAAGGTTCTAGTTCTTCATCTCTAATGTGCGAGCACATTCCCTTTTCAAAAAATACACCAGAAAGCTGTCTCTGTGAAATGCTTTGTAGCACAAGCGCACACACACACAAACCAGTACTCCACCTGTAGGAGTGACCGTCATTCTTCTGGTCTCACAGTCCTGAACCACCCGAGTGATCTTTTTCATCCTGTTTTCTTCCCACTCCCATCATTTGCCACAACCTGGAAGTTGACTGTTTTAGTGTGTATTGTCTCTTGGAACTATCCCCTCCTTTAAAAAAAAAAAAAAAGTCTCATGACTACTGTTGAGTTGGATGGGAGAGATGGTTTATAAAGTGAACAATCACTCTTTTGCTCCTTTTCAATCTCACTGCCATACCACAAGCTGGCTGCAGTAACTGGTCAGTTTGCCTTCAAGCTCCCTCCAGGACACTCTACTCCTTGGGATTGGAGGCTTTTAAAAACATCTCGTTGTCACTACTCAGCCCCCACACTTCATTCATTGCAGGCTCTCTGATCAGCGTGAGCCCTTACTTCCATATTCAGGGACAAGCCCTTACTTCCATATTCAGCGTCCTCCTTGAGAGGAGACCAGCATATCTGTCCACCTCAGTCTCTCCTTGACACTTTTTATGTTGTGTTTTAGCCATATCAGCTCCTGGGTATGCCTCCTTTTTTGCAGTCTTTTTCTAAGGCACTTAATGCTTTGTGCCTTGTAGGACAGTTATTTGTATGGTTGTATGATACTCCAGACTAGATTTAAAAAGGTTTGAAAGTGCTTTCTCCTGTTTATCTTTAGTAGTGGTAGGTGTTAAGTACTTAGTGAAGAAAGTAGCACTAGACGATTGCAGAGAGCTGCACAAGCACCCCGCCAGGCACGCTAAACCCTAATTATCTGTCTTCCCTACCACACCCGGACCGGGACTGAAACGATAATCACATTTGTTTCTTATTCCTGTGATGCTCTCCTCCATTCTTTGCATAGGATTTTTTTTCTTGTTTTAACCAAAAATTTTGATTTTTTTGTCAAACTCACTAGAAAAAGGAAATCGGATGCTTGTCCACTATTAGTTGAGGTGTACTAATCCCTTTGTGTTTGAAATTTTTAATTATTAAAAAAATCTTCCAGTGCTTTAATATATCTGTCAAGAAACCTTTAAAAATTTTAAAAGAATTCTAAAATTTATATCTGGAAAATTTACTTTTGAAAATTTACTCATGACTAATTGGGCGGTTGCATAACTAAGATTAGTAGTGATTGCTCTAGTTTTAAAAACAGCTGTGATATTTCATTTGAATTACTTTTTAAAGACATTTCTAGATAGCATGGAAGGAAGGTGAGTATAGTAGTGGTTTAAATAAAGTAGGGGTTTAATTTGTGAATTAATTTGAATTTGTTGTAGAGCTGTTACAATCAAGTGCTAAGTAGATAATATAAAGCAATGCATATTGTTTGAAGCTTTCATCAGCCTTCCCAAGTAGATCTTAAATCTAAATCAGTATTAAAAGTGTTCTAAATGGTATAATTGTTTCATTAGACAACCTGAGTTTTGAGTAAATTTGTAGACTCTTGAACCTTGTAATATAACAAGAGTAAGCTTAGATATAACAAGCATAAATCATTGTGATTTGCATAATTTATCTCTTCTGTGTAAATATTGTACTCACACAGTAAAACTGCTGTCCTAGAAATCAGATTTTGATTGTCTGAGTATTTGTGGGGTTAGAGGAGGTTTTAGGGTTATGTTTGTGTTTAGATTTAATTTCAATGGTAAGTTAATATTTATGGTGAGCAATGTGCAGAATGTTTTATTTACTTTTTTTTTTTGCGGTATGCGGGCCTCTCACTGTTGTGGCCTCTCCCACAACAGTTGGAGCACAGGCTCCGAACGCACACGCTCAGCGGCCATGGCTCACGGGCCCAGCCGCTCCGTGGCATGTGGGATCTTCCCGGATCGGGACACAAACCCGTGTCCCCTGCATCGGCAGGCGGACTCTCAAGCACTGCGCCACCAGGGAAGCCCTGTTTTATTTACTTTTTCCAAGCTTATGAATAAAAGCAACTTCTGAATCTGATCTTTAGGAACCAAGTTCAGGAAATATGGTATAATTCTATTTTTTTTAAATAAATTTATTTATTTTAATTTTGGCTGCATTGGGTTTTTGTTGCTGCGCGTGGTCTTTTCTCTGGTTGCAGCGAACCGGGGCGATTCTTCATTGTGGTGCGTGGGCTTCTCATTGCGGTGGCTTCTCTTGTTGTGGAGCACGGGCTCTAGGTGTGCAGGCTTCAGTAGTTGTGGCACGCGGGCTCAGTAGTTGTGGCTCACGGGCTCTAGAGCACAGGCTCAGTAGTTGTGGCGCAATGGCTTAGTTGCTCATTGCATGTGGGCTCTTCCTGGACCAGGGATTGAACCCGTGTCCCATGCGTTGGCAGGTGGATTCGTAACCACTGTGCCACCAGGGAAGCCCTATTTTGTTTCTTTTAATTGTGCCTTATTTCTGTTTATTTGCAAGTTGGGTATTTAAGATATTAACATATTTAATACCCTGTGATTGGATATATTTAACTTTCGACTTGACTCATGCTTTTCAGATTTTTGGACTCTGAAAGCAGGAGCCACATAAGATCTGTCTTTTGCTTAAAGTACTAACTGACTACACTCTGATGTTTCCATTACATGAAACACACACCCCTGGTTTACTGCAGAGAAAAGGCTTCTAAGAATTAGGCGTGCTTCACTTCTCTGACAGACTGTTTACTTCTTTATTCACCCATTAATACGTAAATTCATTATTTTCCAAAATATTTATCAAATTTATATGATGTGCTATGAACTATAGCAGGTGTAATGCTGAACAAAACAGAAACATTTCTTTTCTTGAACTCAAAGTACCTTAGAGTCTAGTAGGGGAGAAAAATATGAAACCAGGCAACCATGGTACCATGTGACAAATGCCCTCGAGCCCTAAGCCCAGGGTTCCATCAGCACACACAGGAGGAGTGAGTGCCAGAGATGCCCAGGAGGAAGTGACATCTCTGCCTCTTTATTCTTCTAAGTTAGCCAGATGAAGTGGTCTAGGAAGAGTGAGTAAAAATGTTCTTGGTGCAGGGAACAGCTCTGATAAAAGCCCAGAGTAAAGAGAGAGCTCGGCACGTTAGAGGGACTAGTATGTTAAAACTTTAGGCAACCAAAACTCAGGTCACCAGAACTCTCTCATTTTGGATCAGAACATTTTTCTTTTGCGGTTTACTTTGATGAGGAGATGAGAAATGACTACAAATTTACTGTATGAGTCCCCATCCCTTATAACAGAAATAATTATTTTAGAAAATTTGAATTATATGTAACTACCAAAAATGAAAAATCATTCATAATCATATTACCTAGAGATAACCTTACTTGTCAGTTTGTAACTCTCATTTCAGATTTTTTTGTATTCATCTTTAATTTTATAAAATTGAAATGATACTGAATATGCTGTTTTGCAACTGATATTTTGCAGAAGTCACATTAATGGTCCTTCATACCTTTGGGTTACTTGTAAGACATGCGTTTTTAATGGCCGTATAGTATTCTGACACGAACCGTTATTTATTTATAGAACCCCTATTACTGGAAATGTAGGTTTCTAACTTTTGGCAATTTTAAATGTTGTTGTGATAGAATGTATTTGTATTTAAACTTTTTTTTTTTTTTTTTTTTTTGCGGTACGCGGGCCTCTCACTGTTGTGGCCTCTCCCGTTATGGAGCACAGGCTCCGGACGCACAGGCTCAGCGGCCATGGCTCACGGGCCCAGCTGCTCCGCGGCGTGTGGGATCTTTCCAGACCGCGGCAAGAACCCGCGTCCCCTGCATCGGCAGGCGGACTCTCACCCACTGCGCCACCAGGGAAGCCCTGTATTTAATCTTTTGATTAAGTCTGTGATTATTTCCCTAGGGTAATAAAAAAGTGTTTCCTTTCTTCCACGCCCCTGCTTTTTTCGTAGATATGAACTGCTCATTTATCACCAACACCCCTGAAAAGCATTACAGCTCTGAGGACATGAGGGCTTAAATCTTTAGAACTTTGGCATTTAGACCAGTGGTCTCCCAAGATACCTGCTTGAAGAGCACATTTGGCAATGATTCCCATTATATCCATACAAGTAAAAGCATAAGTTACAATAGATGTTATTGTGGCTGGACATGCAAAGTAAGGCTAGTGTTAAATGTTGATAAAAATGTGAAACTATTCTATCCAATTTTTTTAGAGTACTCACATGTCTAGAAATGTTTTATCCAGAGAATTTTTTTTTTTTAACAGAGGAATTAAATCTCTTTTAGGGAGTGTTCTTTAACTGCATGATTAAATAAACTTCTGGTCTGTGATTCAGAATGTATCTTATTAGATAAATACCTCTGGAATTAAGAACCGAAGGAAAAACGGAATTGTTTCTTAAGTCAGCATTTTTTCTTAAAGATGTCAAGAGGGAGATTTTGCATAGAACCAAGTAGGAGATGCTAAGAAAGGAACCACTGGGAGTTTTATATTTTGTAGATTTTTGTACTGTTTTAGTGTGAAGTCCTATTGTCTTCATTTGCTCATCCTGTGTCTACCTTAGACTTGAGCATCGTACTCTATAAATACCCCGTCAAAAAAAGAAAGACTTAAAAAATAATGGATTTATTCAGATATAATTCACATACTGTACAGTTTACCTACTTAGGATGTTTTTACTGTTTCAACGTTTTTTAGCGTATTTGGAGTTATGTAACCATCACCACAATCAAATTTAGAACATTTTTATCACCTTGAAAACAAATTTCTACCCTTTAACTGTCACCGCCCCCCGCCCCCCCCACAGACACTGCCAACCCCCTGCAGCTGTGGAGAACTACTGATGTACTTTCTGTCTCTATGAATTTGCCTATTCTAGACATTTCATACAAATGGAATCTTAATATATGTGGTATTTTGTGTCTTCTTTCACTTTTATTTATTTTTATTTTATTTACTTTTGGCTGTGTTGGGTCTTCGTTGCATGTGCGTGGGCTTTCTCTATAGTTGCAGCGAGCGGGGGCTACTCTTCATTGCGGTGCGTGGGCTTCTCATTGTGGTGGCTTCTCTTGTTGTGGAGCACGGGCTCGAGGCGCGCGGGCTTCAGTAGTTGTGGCACGCAAGCTCAGTAGTTGTGGCTCACGGGCTCTAGAGCGCAGGCTCAGTAATTGTGGCGCACGGGCTTAGTTGCTCCGCGGCATGTGGGATCTTCCCGGACCAGGGATCGAACCCGTGGCCCCTGCATTGTCAGGCGGATTCTTAACCACTGCACTACCAGAGAAGTCCTTTCACTTACATTTTAAAGATTCATCCATATTTTGCCAAACAGTACTCGACTGTATGTAGTATATATCACATTTTTTGTTTATCAATCTATTAGTTGATGGAATAAATACTTTATAATGTCTAAATGCATTTGGGTAGCTTTGTATTACAAAGGCAAAAACTAAGAAGTGAAGTTGCAAGATTCCAAATTGGAGATGCCTTCAAAGTTTGTTAGTGGTGAAGGAGTATGTAAATAAGTTTAGAATTAAGTTCACATGGTTGTTTGGTCTAAGGAAGAATATCCCATCCATCAGTACATCGTGTCAGTTCTACTTGCGTCTGGATACTTCTTAAACCTGCTTTAGTCTCCATATGTCTGGTAAATTATCTAAGCAACATCTTTTGTTTGGCCATTGCATTACCACTACCATCCCCTAAAGCAGGCAAAAAAGGAGCATTTCTAAAAATGTCATTTTCTCTCAGGAGTCCGAAGTCCTTAACATGGGCTGCCTGGCTGCCTCACATGAGGCCCTTGCTGCCTTCCCCCACCCCTCCTATTCTATGGTACTGATTTTGTGTTTAACAAAGGATAATGGAGTCCTTTCTGAAGTTCTTACCTGGGTACACTCAACTTCATCTTTCATCACTTCAAGAACTGTGTGTTAAGGACCTCTTTTGGAGCCTGGTGAAGTAGAAAGGTCTCATGAGCTCTGGGGTCCACTATGTATCAGAAACGTGCTTGTTTCCTTTCAGCCTCTTTTCTGCAAAATAGAGGTGATACCTTGCAAGTTGTTGTGAAGGTTAAGGAGATATTATGTGAATGTATCTGGCGCATAATATGTGCTTAGTAAACTATGTCCTTTTCATTTGGATTATTATTTGAATGTAGTGGTTTAGGTGAGTTTGATATCCTCCCCTTCTCTTTTTTTGCTGAAAAGAGGGATCGATACATTATGATGATTACCTGTAGTTTAGGGGGATTTTTTCTTCTAAAATCCGTATCTTTGTTTCTGAATTCTGGTTTTGTGAAGACTCTGGAATTTTATTAGTGCTTTAAAACCTCTGCCAACCAGCAGTACTTCCTTGAGTCCCTGCCTATAAGAAGATAATCTATCATTTATTTCCTTTTTTTTCCTAAAACATTTACGTGTTGGTATCTTTATGATTTCCTCATTACGTGAATAGTTGTTGTTCATTTAAAAATCAAGAAAATTCAGGAAATAGAGAAATAGGGAGAAGAAGATAAAATTAAGTTGCAATCCAGTTACCTGCTGTGGTCATTGTGGTTTATGGTTTTCTAGACTTTATTCTTTGTATATACGCATAGATGTGCCCATATTTTTTGAAAAAGAAGTTGGATGTTTAATTGCTTTTTCCACTTGCCAATGTAGGTGTTTTTCAGTGTTAGTATCACGGTTGTTGTACAATTTTCTATGGCCTCATAGAAGGCCATTGTATGGGAGGACCGTGATGACTGTCACCAGTCGTCTTTGAATGGATGTTTAGGTTTTATCTAACTTCTGGTCGTTATAAACAGTGCTGGCTTTGATTTTGAAGTCATGATGATTCTGATACGCTTTTTACCTCCTGAGTTAACAGTTCTCTTGAAGTAATTTCCCTGAGGTTTAATGCCAGATCCAGTTCAAACTTGCCCCTCTTAACTTTTCACAGTTCGTTTGTAACGTTCTCACCTGCAGGACGTACTCTCTCTCTGTTCATGTCTGTATTTTGCTCTTAATTTGGTGCTAGTTTTCTAATTTCTTCATATCCGCACCTCCATTTACCTTGACAAAATGGTATATTTTCACTTTGGTGCATACTACTGTCCTATCTGAGCTATAACTTTCGAGTAATTATCACTTCATATTGGTTAACATCTCTTTCCCTTTTGCCGTGGATCCTTATGACTAAATTTATGAATTTGTTGCCGTTATATTTTCCATCACCTCATCTAAAATTGGGGTTTATTTAAATATCTGATTTTATTAATCTAAAAGAGAGTGCTTACTTTCTTCCAAATAAAAGAATCAGTGGAGTGGTTTGTATTGTATAGTTCAATCAAAAGACACATATTTATGCTTTCTTTTGCCCTAAACTGACTGGGATTTTTCATCCTGGATTGTTTTCCTCCTTTTAGGTCTGTTTTTCTTTTTCTTTTTTTCCTTTCTTTTTTTTTTTGGCCTACAGACAGTTGATTATGTCCTTAAGGAGCATTAGTCATTTTAAATAATTTTAATAGGAAGCTATGTAAATCATATTGTATATTCAAGAGCCGGGGTTATTAAACTTGAGCTTGCATCTGAATCACGTGACGATCTCATTTAATCACAGACTGCTGGGCCTTACCCCTAGTTTTTCTGATTCTGTAGATCATGGATACGGCCTGAGAACCTGCATTTCTCATTAGCCTCCAGGTGATGCTGGTGCTGCTGGTCCTGAGACCATACTTTGAGATTGCAACACAGAAATCATTTTTGGATTCTCTGTACTCTTTGTAATTATCTATAGTCTTTTTCTCTTTACACCAGTACACATGGCAGATATAACTGAGAATATTTTAGTAGAGCTGTCACTTGTTTAAAAGGCAAACAAAACCCTTTATTGGCAAAATACGGAAAGGTTACTGGATACAGAGCTGCAGCCTGGTGTGAGCAAGAACGGTACGCAAGGCATCTGGAATCCTAGACTAGGTCCTGGATTGTTTGGGCCAAGACCAGTTTCCTTAAATCTCTTACAGTCTTAGTTTGCTTGCAGAAAAAAAAGTGATTGCTGCTAGACTTCTCCTTTCCCTTCACCTCCTGAATCTGCAGACAAATCCTCAAAGTGTTTTTTAAACAGATTCACGATGTCAGATATCACAATTAAGAAAGGCTTATCTGTTTTCAATAAATGTTCAAAGTAGCTTTAATAGAGGCATTATTTTAAGGTTTTATCACCATGGGGGTTTTAGAAGTTGGATGAGGAAATATCTTGAAATCACAGATATTCCAAATGGCTTTGAAAATCAGAGCTACAGAACAGGTGATGGTCTGTATGTCAAGTCTTCGAGACGGTCTGTATTCTCAAACTTCGAGTAAGGTTGAGCCCAGAAGGAAGGAGGAGGTGAGAAAGAAATTTTAAAATAGTGGGAATTGAAACTGTAATTGGGTACATTTGATTCATTGGATCCAGGGTTAGTTCCCTGTGTAATTCTCTGTTTCCTTTTCAGATGTAACTAGTAGTGGTTACACTTATTAGCGAATGGAAGTTCTTTCTACCTGGTAGCTGAGATGGGGAAGATGTATAAGGCCTTTTCTGGCAGGCATATTATTTGTATTTGAATAGGAAGGATACACTATTAGAAAAAGCACAAGAGGAAAGGACTTTTGTAGAGGATTACTTGGCATGTAGGTGAGTGAAAGGTGAGGCTACAGCAACGCCTGGTAGCTGATAAGAACATAGTACAGACTAAGATGAACAGGAAGTTTCTGCTAAGCACCTCAGCGTCTCATGTTTAGACTTGGTTAAAAGGCAGCTGATTCAGCCAGAGATGCTTCAGTTATATTGTAGAGACAAGTCTCTTGTCCTCTGAGCCTGTCACCGTGAGTTGGAATTTAAAATGTTTTTAGAAAGCCTTTTTTGATTCTTCTTTTATTATTATTATTGTGTTCTCTCTCACCCTTTTCTTTTTTTTCTGGATGGTACGACATGTGTGGTCTTCTTTTTTTTGTCAGCAGTTGGGAGAAAAATCTCAGCAGAGTGAGAAACCTTATGACACAGAAAATGTTTCCCTGAAGTGTTCCCATGTGAGCAATGGGCATGGGCATGTACTAAAAGAGAGGGGGTAAAAAGGCTTTTTGTTGAGAGTGACAGGTTGACAGGACGACCAAAGTTTAACTTAAGTCCTTTCGTTGATATTGGAACATCATAAACCTTCCTGTGACACTGACACATTCAACTGTGTGATCTGGAGCGCTGGAGCTTGTACCACTGTGTGTGTGTGTGCAGTGTAAACATTTTATGAACTGCAGTGTCTGATCCATCCGTCTGTCTGGGCAAGAATCTCCCTTGATAGTAAAAAGAACAGCAATCAGGACAGAATTGGTCAATGCGGCATGTCTAATGGTGGGAAGATATTTGAAGGACTCGCTATAGACACAATAGTCTCTCTAAATAGCCTCTTTGCACCCGGAGTCTTATTGCAAACAGGTTCATTAAGGAGAGACATTCTGACACACAGCATCACAGTAATGAAAGTAGCTCTGTTTTTCTAATATTGTATCTTGCCACTTCAGTTATGCTGCTAGTACAAGATTTCCCTTGTGTTGTTGTATATTTCTCCAGAAAAGGAATCAGTCTTCATAGAATATACAATTATTTTGTACAGGAATGTATAACTCATACCTAAGATCCAGTCCTCCCTGTTTATGTGCACTAGTACAAAAATAATTGCATCTTCCAGACCAAAAGATTCCGACACCTTCAATTTGTTGGGCTAGAAGATGTTGAACCAGAGTTATAATAAACTTTAAAAAAAATGTGTAATGTTCAAAACGGATTTGTGATCAATCATAAAAGAAAAAAAATATTAGCACAGGTTCCCATGAGGTATAATTTTTTTCCTAGGGTTTCAGCCAACTCCAGTATAGCATCTGTTCGAAGAGGGGGAAAATGCAAAAGGTTTTCATCCACCAAGCTTTACATATAACTACAATGTGATGACTTAAGCTATTGGATTTTCTGCCTGTTAATGTACAGCATGAACATTATGAACATGGAAAAAAAAGGTTATATTGGTTTAAAAGTGGATATGGAAAATTTAATGTGCTCAAGTGGGAACAATGGCATATTAAAAAAAAACACTCATGACACAGATCTAATAATTCACTTGCCCCTGTAGGAGAAAGGGTATCAGCTCTGATACTGGCTCATAGTTTATTTTTATATACACCCCTGGTCCCTGCAGTATACCCCGCGTGTGGGTTCCAGAGAAAAGAAAGAAAATAACCTGTAGGGAAATCAGCCTGGAAACCTTTCATTAAATACATTGTACTCTGTATTGTGTCGTTCACAGACTCTTCGAGAAATAAAGAAGGGAAAAACCTGTTATCAGTCTGCATGTGTGAAATATTATATTTGAATACTATCATTTGTTTTAAGATTAAGGCTGAGGCTGCAGACATATTAGTTATTATTCACTTACATCTGGTAGATAGTGCAACGGGCATTTAAAAATTCTTTTTCCATTTCTAGTCCCCACTGTTCTCTCTGCCTTCCTCTGCACTGCCCCCCCATCCCATCCCACCCCACCCCACGCCAAACAATGGCAAAGACACTACTTTAACTTAAAACTATGCTGGCTAAAATATTTTCATGTTGGAAATGTTGCCTCTTTATAGAGGATTGGGGTGGTGAGGGTAATAAAATCAGTGTTAAAATTCTTGGTGAAGTTTATCTGTCATTTAACAAAAGATCCATTTCTGGGGAAGATTGAAGAAAGTGTTAAATATATCCTTTCATGAGAAAAATATACACGGTAGGGGTGTACCTGTGAAGAGTGACACCTTTATCAAGTTGAGTGTCCTTTGGAGTGAACCTTTGTCTTGTCATTATAGTTCATGTATTGCTGTTGGTGGGCCTTTAAAATCTTATCTTTTTTGCTGACTATTCATGCAGGACACGCTAGGCAGGCCAACTGTGACACATATTACGCCCATACTTGTAGCTGTCTCTGGACGAAAATGAACACACATTTTAAACCTAAACCTTGGGTGCCGTGTAAGAGTATTTAGTGAACTTCTGGAATAGCAATTATTAGGACTTTGGTTTTGATCTCAGATACCCGGAAGCGCCTTGTCCTCCACAATCTGTTGAAAGATTTCTTATTTCGGCAGTGGCTTGTGTTGAAAAATCTTGTTTTAAATGTAGAGGGTCATCAGCACCAGATTTTCTCAGCATCACAACAAGCTTCAGTGTCCACGAAGCTCCATCCACGTGACTGTAGTGAGAGGTCACGGTGATTGAATGCTTATTGTGTGCCAGGCATTGTGTTAGATGCTTTATATGAGTCATCATCTAGTCTTCATGTTAAGCTGGTGAAGTGGAGACTGCTTTTCTCCTTTTTACAGGTGAAGAAACTGTGCCACTGATAAGGGGCAGTGCTGGGTTTTTCAGATCCAAGCCTGATCTTGTTACCAAGGTCATACCCTTTACTATTATTTGAAATCATATCATGAGCTGTGTGGCCTCCCTGAGCTTCACTCCCCTTTCCCTTGGCTCTCATACCTGTATAGTGACTGTTTCCTAGTCCTTTGGGTTTATTATCTGACCCTACCACCTACTAGACAGGTGACTCTGTTGGCCCTTTCCCTATCAGTAAAATGAGGAAGAGTGATCCCCCTTATTTAACTCGGTATTGTGACTAGTAAATGAGATAATGTCTCTGAAGAACATGCACATGTTGTTTATTGGCCATCTTCTTTATGCCAGGTGCTGTGCTGGAACCTAGAGCACAGCAGTGACAGGGACAGACATGGTCCCCCTGAAGCTCGCAGACCTGTGGACATGTCAGGACGCTGAAAGGAAGAGTTACAAAATGACTTATTTATGTGCTGCCTGTCTAAACCATACATAGATGTTAAGCTGACTTAAGTTTAAGCTACCGACCTGAACAGGTACTAGCCTTTTCCAGGGTCCTGTGGGTAATGCTTGAAGAAAGCCCCTTGCTTTCGTTGGTATCACCTGGGTGCAAAGCTTTTTACTTAAATCCTCTTCCATTGCTCCCCACTGCAGGTCTCTGGCAGTCAGAAACCTGAGAGTTTGCCCCCTGTCTCCTCCTCAGTCACCCCCCGCCCCTGCTTCTCTCCTCACTTGCTTGCCGTCCGCCCGCGCCCCCATTTCTTAGTTTTCTGCCATTCTCTGAGTTCTCAACCCAGTTTAAATTTAACCCTCCTTCAGATCCTAGATCAGTCTTCACTACTTCAAGGCACACCCCTCTTTTGATAAATGTTCTTTTAAAACATGAATCCTGATTTTACATTTCTCTTTGCAGAGAGAGAGAAATGTAAAATCCTGATTTTACATTTCTCTCTGTCTTTCTCCAACTGGACTGAAAGTTCCCTGAGGGTAGGGACTTTCTTTGTCTCTCTGGTACCTATCCCAGACACAAGTCTGTTTTCAAACAGTGAATTCAGATGGATTTTTCCCCCGTCATCTTCTTCTACAACAGTTGTTTTGGCTCTAACGTTTGATTTATTCTACCTACATGTCCAGTACACTTATCGAACCAAACACTAAACATATCTTCCCAACTCTGCATTTCCTCCTTTTCTCTAATTCTTTAAAAAAAAAATTTACTGAAGTATAGTTGATTTACAGTGTGCTAATTTCTGCTGTACAGCAAAATGATTCAGTTATACATGTATATACGTTCTTTTTCATATTCTTTTCCATTATGGTTTATCACAGGATACTGAATGTAGTTCCTTGTGCTATACAGTAGGACCTTGTTTATTCATTCTCTGTATGATAGTTCGCATCTGCTAATCCCAGACTCCCAATGCATCCCTCTCTAATTCGTAATCAATGTCTCCATTCATTGTCTTCATCAAACCCAGTGAGCCTCAGTTCCTCCCAGATTTCCCCGAACTCCCCTATCAGGTGCCATCTTCTGTGTAGGACTGTCTCTTCAGGAGAAGATTCCCTGGGATCTCCCATCACCTCCACACCTTTCCTGTCGCCTCTGGGTATGGGCTGTTAACTAACTTCCTTGCCAAAATCACATAACTGATCTTTTCGCCTCTTGCCCTGAATGAGTAGTCCTTCTGAAACATAGATCTGATTGTGTAAGGTCTTAAAAGCCTTTGCTACTGAAATGATACTGTGTCTGGGATTTACTTAAAAATTATCCGGTGGACGAGGGAGGTTAAGGGGATTAGTGAAGAGTATAGGTGAAACAAGACTGACCGTGTGCTGATAATTGTTGAAACTGGTGGTGTGGTTCACAGGGGGCTTATTATACTATTTACATTTGTATATGCTTGAAAACATCAATAATAAGGTTAAAAAATAGAACGCAGCAAACTTTGTGCACCCTGTGGATAAAATCTGACCTTCTTGGAAGAGCACAGGATGCTGTCATAATCCCACCCCCATGTCTCCTTTGGCCTCTCATCTCCCTCAACTCTGACGGCTGACTCTACTCTGCAGCTGTCCCTGCCCTCAGCATTGATCTCCTGAAGGGCTCAGCTCTACAGATATCTTCTCCCTGGCCCATTTCACTAGCCTGCTTGGGGTCTTCTTTCATTTTGGCTCCCCTATCCCTTTGATGGACCGTCCTTAGAACCCATCATGTTCTTTCTTTGCGCATCGTCTAGCCCCTCCTCACTGAGGACTGCCCAAGCCAAGAAGATCCCCACTCCCCCACCTCCAATTATCAGTTCAGTTAACACTCATTACGTGCCTGTTGAGTGTCAGGCAGCTGATGGATGCTTGAGATTAAATCAAATAGTTACTTCTGGCTTGTAATACGGAGAGAATTCACCACCCAGTGTTTTGGGCTAAGCTTGGCAGTGGATTCCATCCCTCCTCTTCAGCCCCAAGACCATCCCAGACTCCTCAGGGAATGAGGTATATTATGAAGAGATGCGCAGGTAAATTGTGCTATACAAATGCATGGTAGCCAAGTATTATTAGCACCCAGAGAGAAAACCCTTTGCCTAGCATCTGTCTCTTTTTAAAGGTGACTTTTAAAATGGTCAGGCTCTACATTTACACGTGGGAGGTCTCCCTCCTCCTCTGGTCCACTCCAAAAACTGGGTGGGGGAGCTCTTTCTGCCCCCCTATGGTTCGTAGGAGGACAGCCTCCAGCCAGCCTTCTGCCAGAGTCCATCCTAAGTTCCCTTCACTAGGCTCTAAGGTGAGTAGAAGAGTAACCCTTTCCCCAGCCTTTATAATGTATCTCACTTTTTTCTGGCCACTTGATTATCCCAGACGCCAACAGGACTCTCGACGCCAGAGGTAAAAGTAGAGAAGGTATATAAGATTTGAGAAATGAACTGGTTTTTGTGCCTTGGAGAAATAAAAGACCAAGGTATGAGTTAATCCCTGTTTTCAAACACATGAAATTATTTTACATGGAAGGTGGTACCAGCTGTTAGCCATATGAGTGTGAAAACAAACAAAAGGACTTAGGTTGCAGCTGGAGGGATTTTAGGTAGATAGAAATTTTTCATTAAGTGGTTCTGGGTGGGAACTGGGTTCCCATGCCCGTAGATTGTTGATTTAGGTCCAGATTGGAGGGCAGTAGGCTGGATTTGAGGAATTTCTGCATCCTGAAAATCAGGCTTCATGACTACAAAATCAGCAGCTGTGATGCCCTTCGTGCCCAGAGCTGCAGCAGGAGGGTTCCCCTCTTTCCTCCCACCTTCCCCCAAGTTGAAAGAAATTAACCTCAATTAAAGAAAATAGTGATGGATGGCTGCAGAGATAAATATGATACATCACACGGGAAAAACTACATTAAAAGAACATTAAAGTTGGGACAGAAAACACTAAAAGTGAAAAAATTCACAGTTAACGTTGAAAAGTGGTATCACTTACATCTCTGCTGATATGTCGATCTAACAGGACACATTAAGAAATTATGAGTGTGCTCTGTTGTGCTAAGAAGTAAGTTTTTTGACTTGACACACTCATCTTAATCCACGGTTTCATTGCCCAGCTTTAATTAAGGCATCGTCTGTGAATGATTATAGCCCATGGGAGAAAACCTGTTATTTTTACCAGAAGAGTATTGGTGTTTGTTTAAATATTAAGTTTTGGAGGGGGCCAGGTGGTGATTCTGTGACTCTGTGCATTTCAATACCTGAGCATCTGAAGTCAGTAATTTCTTTTGAAAGGCACTAGTTTTTTTTTGACTAAAATGTTAGTAATAACTTAATAATAGTTTAATGTTGAGTAATACCTTTTTTGTGTATTTTGAAAGCAAAATTTAGGTTTTATCCCTTCTTCCAGGGGTGGGTTTTTGCTGCTGGAGAATAGGTCCAAAATTTCATATGTGTATGTTAAGCAAATTAGTGCACTGTAGGGGCCACTTTCAGAATCAAATCCAATCACATTTTTAATTTATAAAACTAATTGTGGTACTAGAAAGCCTCCTTAAAGTTGATGGATTTGTTTACTGTGTGTTTTTGTGTGTATATACATGTGTGTTCCTCATATCGGGGACAGAAATCCCCCAAATAGGTCTGGAATAGTATGGTTTCAACGTATACTATAACTAGAGTAAATATTTGTATATGGTAGAGGTTGAATAATACAAAAATTAATCCTTAGCTTTTTTATCCCTTCTCTGACTCCAAAGAGTTGCTACCTTTCCCTAAACAAGAGCCAAAATAAAAGGTACTACCTTCCAAAAATCAGAGTATGTGACATATAAGCTTCCAAAGAGGATATCTCCTCCTCCCTCTACCACCTTCCCCCTTGCTCATCTCCTTCTTCTTTTCATTTTGGGGAGAATTTTGAGTTTCTTCATTGACCATAAGCTTATTTGTGGAAGGGGGACAGTGAAAATTAACCTATTTCTGAAATCACTGAGCCATGAAGAACAAATTGAATTTAGATGCCACATCTTACAATTCTGTTTTTAAAGCAGAAAGAGAATTTGCTTTTTATTAAGAAAAAGAATTGTGTGTATATACAGGTAAATAAAATCACACCAACTTGTATACTTCTACATTAATACCATAGATGGGTTGAAAATGTTGTATTAGTCATTTTCAGGAAGGAAACACGAGCCACAATTATCATAGGATTTTTCTATTTTTGTTATATTAAAAGTGAGTCCTATAAAAGGGCGAATGAAATTGCCCTAAGTGCAATGGTTATTAGCCAACAGAATTTATTGCATACTGACTTGGGTGATATTAATTTGGGTACATGACAGGAATATACTCATGGCCTAATCACAGATTTTAGGTTGAGCTTCTTCCCAGATGAATGAGTTTGTGCTTCCAATTAATTAAAAAAAAAGTTCAGGAGGCCAAAAATTCAGAGAGAGAGGGGGAGAGAGAGAGAGAGAGAGAGAGAGAGGGAGATGAAATTGAGGTCACTTTTTTTCTGGTTGTTACTTTGGGACACCATGCGTAGTCTCTGTTTCTTAGCATAGAAAATAACATCTGTAAGCCTGTTTGGAGTTTTAAATGTAATATAAGTATAGTGCATCATCGTAAGTATGCAAACACGTTTTAAAACAGGGTATTGTATGGAAGCAATTACTGGCAGTGAGTGAACTACACACCCCAAAGAATGGGTTGGGGCCAAAAAAGGGAAGATTTCTAAACAGAATTACTTTCGTGTGGGTGGGAAAGAGAGCAAGGTTAACTTTTATTAGGAACCAATCCCAGCTCTTATTTTAATTCTGATCACATACTTGGTAACCCAAATAAATAAGTAATAAAGAGATTTCATGTTAGGATGAGGTTATTTTTTTTCCCCCTGGTACAGTCTTCCAGTGGGGAGTGATTTTTTTTTATGGCAGGAGGGCATGACATACATAAACATGAACATGACCAAATGCATGTGCAGCTCTGCAGTTTCAAACTTCGGGCCTTGTAATGGTTAAAGATGTTGTTGTGGCCCTTTGTGACATGATACTTGAGCATTCTTTAGCTGGGTGTGTTGTGTTCATCTTTAACAGATTTAATGGGATGTAGGAAGGTTCGATTTTATCATCCGGAAGTAACAGGCTCTGCAGTTTTCTTCCACTCACCACCAGTTTGGAGAAGACCCTGTTGATAGGATCTCTTTCCTTTCCCCTCATCCTGTATATTTTGTTTATTCTCGAGCTTCACATAAAATCACCCTTATCTCAAGGCAATTTTGCATTGTAATATTTGGCAGGGGGTGGGTCTTAAAACTGGAAGGGAAGAAGATTGCTTTATATAAAAATCAGTTTGTCTGCAGATAGATTCTCTGGGGCCCTTTGGACCTCGCCGATACCAACTTTAAATAGATTTCTTTTCTCAAGCCAGTGTCACCATAACTCCCAAACCAGAGAGTTATTTTGGATTAGACTTCACTGAGCAGCCATCTAAGCCACACATTGAGCCAAGCAGCCCTCCAGCAGCCCCTTAACTATTATCACAGCAGGGTATTGATGAGTGGGGCTTGGTCAAGTTACTTAACCTTCCTTCCTTGATTTTCTATTATGTAGGCTGGAAATGATCATATCTGCCTTTGATCTCATAGGGATGCTTCAATCCATTAAAGTCATTAAGCACTTTAAGTAAGGTATAAGGCAGTAGATGCAAGGCATCTTCATTACTGTTATTTTATTACAGTGCCATATACAAAGGGGAGCTTTCTTAATGCTAAATAGTTAAGTCTCAGAATGAGCTCTCCGGACTCAGTTGTTGGCAGGGGACTTTTAGAGGTCAGGTTACCTATCTCTCTACTCTGGAGGCCATGCTCTGTTCCTCCCTTCTGTTAGTTCGGGGAGCAAAAAGCAAAAAAAAAAAAAAACCAAGAACAAAATTGATAAAGAAAAATGAGGAGGCAGATGGGAGATGACTGTGGTCCACCTCCTATTCTTTCCCCAGGAGCTGCTGCTGGTACTGATCTTCCTCAAGTGTGAACTACCTTGGTACCCGTCCTGATGCTCATCTCCCCTTTCTTTGGAAGGCATATTCAGGAGTTTTAAAGAGGATTGTGGGCTTTGATTCTTCCCCACTTACAGCTTTCATTTTCTTATTTATTTATTTAATTTAATTTTATTTATTTATTTTTTTTGCGGTACGCGGACCTCTCACTGTTGTGGCCTCTCCCGTTGCGGAGCACAGGCTCCGGACGCGCAGGCTCAGCAGCCATGGCTCACGGGCCCAGCCGCTCCGCGGCATGCGTGATCTTCCCGGACCTGGGCGCGAACCCGCGTCCTCTGCATCGGCAGGCAGACTCTCAACCACTGCGCCACCAGGGAAGCCCTCTGTGTTTTTTTGAAATACTGTTTCTATAAGAAGTCGAAAAAAAAGTTGAGAGTAGAGTAGGTAAAGGTCTTCGCATGTCTTTGGTTAGTGTTCACAGGCATTTGTACAAGATGACTGTGTTTCTTAGATCGCAGCCCCCTCTGGCATTTTGTCTTGAATAGTTCCTCCCTCACACCTCATATAACATTCCGGGAGGAGATGTACTTCTGTATAGCCCTGGATGGCACCATCTTGATGATGTCCATGACAACATAAAAGATCAACCCTCACCTCCCAGAGTGAAGAATTTGCTTCCTGGAGTCCAGGTTCTTTTGATCACACAGGTGTCACTTTTCTAAAATAACCTACCCAGTCCTTTGTCCTTAACTTTCGGAAACTAATGAGGGCGACTCTATTGATTTTTATTGGTTGAGAGATTTTACTACTTTCTGTGTTCATTCTTTTAAACTTTTGATGCTCTGGTATATTTTACTTTGCCCACGATATATTTTACTTTCACTACTTTCTTTCTGGGCTGATTGTTCTTGTACTTCATCTACATGTAACTTGGTGGCATGTTCAGTTGGGTCAGCTACAAGGCACTAGTCCCTCAAACACCGTACCTTGTAGTTGGATGAAGTACTAAAGAGTTGTGTCGTGGTCTGAAATATAAGATATTTCTGTTCATCAAAAATACTGTGCGAGGAAGCCTACAGAAACAATAATAAGTACTGAAGAATTAAGAAGCTCTAAAATAAATATGGATTGGTAAAAACACATTAATTCAACATTTTGTTATTTTTTAAAATATAAATTTATTTATTTACTTATTTTTGGCTGCACTGGGTCTTTGTTGCTGTGCGTGGGCTTTCTCTAGTTGTGGTGAGCCGGGGCTACTCTTGGTTGTGGTGCGCGGGCTTCTCACTGGGTGGCTTCTCTTGTTATGGAGCTCGGGCTGTAGGCGCTCAGTAGTTGTGGCGCACGGGCTTAGTTGCTCCGCGGCGTGTGGGATCTTCCCGGATCAGGGCTCGAACCCGTGTCCCCTGCATTGGCAGGTGGATTCTTAACCACTGTGCCACTGGGGAAGTCCCTGTTTTTTTTTTTTTTTTTTAACTTCAGTAACTAGAATCCTAAAGTTACAAGTAAGTTGCTTTTAAATATGACTAGAATGATATGCTTTTCCAACTCTCCCCTGGCCCCCAAGTATTAGGGTCTAACAGTGGATTTTCTGGTATTGATTTGTGTGGAAAGTCTTAGATGAGATCATAGTTTTGTATTTAAAGAATCATTGTTTTGGGGATGGTGGGGGAAGAGTACAATTACATGAAGTTGGGATTGTTGTGGAAAATCAGGGACATATGGTTGCCATAGATATAATATTAGTTTTTCAGAATCGAGAGTAACACAAATGAAATTACCTCTTAAATTGCGGCTAGCTGTTGCTGCCTCTATACCTGAAATATGTTTTTCTTTTTATCTTTTTATCCCCACGTGTGAAGATTCTTGAGTGTGGGTCAAGGCTAACAAAACTTTTTTGTTTAATGTTACTACTGTTTTTTGAAGAGATACTGCAGCACCCACTATTTTCCCCTTTTCTCTCCTCCTCCCCAAGTTTCATGTCAACAATTTCATATTCTATTAGAGCCCAAACAGAATTTAAAGCAATTTTCCATGCCACCATCTCCTTTGTGGTTAGATATACCTCCTGGGGAGTTCACAAATGACCTAAATGGATTATTGTGATTTTTTGTTGTTGTTTGTATTTCCTGAGAGGTCAAAATAGGTCAGCCTTGGAGATGCCCCAGAACCCCTGGGGCTGTGGAAGTGGATGGGCATGAAGCAGTAGCTAGCTATGTGGTTGTAAGGATTTCCTGGTATTCTTATTCCTACGATTGATGGACAGAGTTGGATTTACCCTGGGTTGGGCTGTTTCTCAACCCTTTTTCCACTGTCAGGGTCTAAGGAGCCTTTAAGGCATTTTGTCCTAATTGCTGCCTATCCACCCCTCCCCACCCCGCTTTTAAAACCTAAGGAATAAGATTTTGTTCGATAGGGTTGAGCTTTGGAAGACCACAGTACTGTAATATCAAAATAAATTTTTCCCCTATTGAGAATGCAGGATTTAGATCACAAACTTGGATGTACAATATTTTTGGCCAGCTTTATTGAAATATAATTGACATATAACATGAAAGTTTAAGATGTGCATGTGTTGATTTGATACAGGTATATATTGTGAAATGATTATCATAATAAGGCTAGCTAGCACTTCCATCACTTCACATAATTACCTATTTTTTTTTGGTTGAGGATGTACGAATTATTCAACTACTTGTCTATTTATATCCCAGCCAATAGTGAGTACATTTTCTGTGAGTCAGTAGTGAGTACAGCTTTGGTATTGCGTTGGCCAAAAGGCTTGTTCAGTTTTATCTGTAAGAAGACTCTAGTAGCACTTAGCTGTCTTTAACTTCATTCGAAACAATTTTGTTAGATTGTATGTGACAGTTGTCATATCAGAATGCATTTAAAAATTGACATCAAGGGGCTTCCCTGGTGGTGCAGTGGTTGAGAGTCCGCCTGCCGATGCAGGGGACACGGGTTCGTGCCCCAGTCTGGGAAGATCCCACATGCCGCGGAGCGACTGGGCCCGTGAGCCATGGCTGCTGAGCCTGCGCGTCCGGAGCCTGTGCTCCGCAACGGGAGAGGCCACAGCAGTGAGAGGCCCGCGTACCGCAAAAAAATAAAAATAATAAAAAAATAAAAGTAGTATCCCCAAAAAAAAAAAAAAAAAAAAATTGACATCAGGGACTTCCCTGGTGGCGCAGTGGTTAAGAATCGCCTGCTAATGCAGGGGACATGGGTTCCAGCCCTGGTCGGGGAAGATCCCACATGCCGCGGAGCAACTAAGCCCGTGCGCCACAAGTACTGAGCTTGCGCTCTAGAGCCTGTGAGCCACAACTACTGAGCCTGCATGCTTAGAGCCCGTGCTCCACATCAAGAGAAGCCACCGCAATGAGAAGCCCGCGCACAGCAACGAAGAGTAGCCCCCACTCACCTGAACTAAAGAAAGCCCGCGTGCAGCAATGAAGACCCAATGTAGCCATAAATGAATGGATGGATGGATGGATGGATGGATGGACGAATGAATAAAATTAAAATTGGTGAATTTTTATGTAGCCATTTCAACATTGAAGATGGAAGAAAAGCAACATTTTTAGCATATGCTTTATTATTTTAAGAAAGGTAAAAACACAACTAAAATGCAAAAAAGATTTGTGCAGTGTATGGAGAAGGTGCTGTGATTGATCGAACATGTCAAAGGTGGTTTGTGAAGTTTTGTGCTGGAGATTTCTTGCTGGACAGTGCTCCATGGTTGGGTAGACCAGTTGAAGTTGATAGTGATCAAATCGAGACATTCATTGAGAACAATGAATGTTATACCACGCGGGGGATAGCTGACATACTCAAAGTATCCTGATCAAATGTTGAAAATCATTTGTACCAACATGATTCCATTCATCACTTTGATGTTTGGGTTCCACAGAAGTTAAGCGAAAAAAACCTTCTTGACTGTATTTCCTCATGTGATTCTCTACTTAAATGTAATGGAAACGTTCTGTTTTTAAAATAAATTGTGATGGGTGATGAAAAGTGGATACTGTACAACAATGTGGAATGAAAGAGATCATGGGGCAAGGGAAATGAACCACCACCAACCACACCAAAGGCTGGTCTTCATCCAAAGAAGGTGATGTTATGTATATGGTGGGATTGGAAGGGAGTCCTCTATGATGATCTTCTTCCGGAAAACCAAACGATCAATTCTAACGAGTATTGCTCCCAACTGAAAGCAGTACTGGACGAAAAGCAACCAGAATTAGTCAACAGATAATGCATAATCTTCCAACAGGATAATGCAAGACTGCATGTTTCTTTGATGACCAGGCAAAAACTGTTACAGCTTGGCTGGGAAGTTCTGGTTCATCTGCCGTATTCACCAGACATTGCACCTTCAAATTTCCATTTATTTCAGTCTGTACAAAATTATCTTAATGGAAGAAAATTTCAATTCCCTGGAAGACTGTAAAAGGCACCTGAAACAGTTCTTTTTTTTTTTTTTTTTTTTTTGCGGTGCGCGGGCCTCTCACTGTTGAGGCCTCTCCCGTTGTGGAGCGCAGGCTCAGCGGCCATGGCTCACGGGCCCAGCTGCTCCGCGGTATGTGGGATCTTCCCGGACCGGGGCACGAACCCGTGTCCCCTGCATCGGCAGGCGGACTCTCAACCACTGGGCCACCAGGGAAGCCCTGGAACAGTTCTTTGCTCAAAAAGATAAAAAGGTTTTGGAAGATGGAGTTATGAACTTACCTGGAAAATGGCAGAAGGTAGTAGTAGAACAAAAGGGTGAATATGTTGTTCAATAAAGTTCTTGGTGAAAATGAAAAATGTATCTTTTGTTTTTACTTAAAAACTGAAGGCACTTTTTGGCCAACCCAATACTTTGGTAATTACTAGTCATCTTGAGCTGTTACATTGAACTTGTCTTTGACACCTTAGTTTTCATATGAAGATGGGCACTTAGTGGCATGCCTAGACGGGTTCTGTCAGGACACTTGTGTCTTGTTTTCCCCCACGGGTGTGGGAGTGGGTGGGCTTGCAGCAGGCAGCTAGCACAGACTTATTTTTTGTTATAGAAGTAATACATTCTCATTGCAAATAAAAATCAGAAAATACTCAGCTCCTAAGAGTTTCTGTCTCCACAAATTGAGCTGCTCTATGATATTTACATACTTCTAGCTTTAAATGTGATTGTGGCATGCTCTCACAGATTTAAAATATGTAATAATAAAACTGAATTATGTATAAATGACATGGTTAAGAATGATGGTTCTCTTGAAGATTTGTTTTTAACCTGTGCTTAGTATTCCTTTTTTTTTTTTTCTCCCTGTGTATTGTGAGGGACATTAACACTGGTTCACATTGAAAATGGTCAGTCCTTTGCAGTTTGAAACCTTACATTCTATCAAAATGATAAGATTTCAGAGATAAAAATTGGAAAAAAATCTGTTTGGTGGTTTTCCTGTCCCTGAAGTCTTAAAAGTAACTATATATACTTTTCCATTAAAGTCCTGTCTAATATCTGTACAGAAAACATACTGTCCCTGAATAAAACAGCTTCAGGTGTGGTCCTTGATCCTCTCTGAAAAAAACCTTTTCATAACAAAGTGGAAAATGTTAAAAGCAATTAACTAAGTCTCAATTCCAATTACTAAGATTTTTGCATGAAAATCACATTTTCCTTGTTACTGAAGTATGAGATTATAGCCAGCTGTTGCAGTGGTAACCTGTAATCCATTTCTGTACATTGCTTTTTGGTGTGAACTGAAAACGATTATCATGAAGTTAAGTGTTATAACCCACTTTAAGATGAATTAGTTTTCTGGAATTTATCACTGGTAAAATCAGAACACATTCCTTCTGGAATCTATGTTTATTGCAAAAACATACACGTTGACCCTGGAATACTTGCCCTCTTCCCATTCAAATGAAAGATAAGTTAAATAGTAATTTTTTTAAAACAAAGATTTATTTAATTCTTACATCTGTGGGTGTAAGTAAAACCAGTAGATTCTTCAAAGATTTTGGTTATGAAAATAAGATTGATTGGTATATTGTGCCTTGGCTATATATGCTATTAACTCTCAGGTGAGAAATATTAACCTGAAAAATGTGCATGCTTTTTGTGAAAAATAACAGCAGAATAAGGGCCTCCCCCAACCATGTCCAACGCTTAAGAATTTAGGAATATGTTACTTTACATAGTAGAAGGGATTTTGCAGGTGTGATTAATGTTAAAGATCTTGAGATGGGGAGAACAGCCTCGATTATCCAGGTGGACCCAATTTAATCACATGACTCATTAAAGAACCTTTCCCAGCTGTGGTCAGAGAGAGAGCCATGACTGGAAGAAAGGTCAGAGAGATCCAGCATGGCTGGCTTTGAAGATGGAGCACGGGGCCCCTGAGCCAAGGAATGTAGGCAGCCTCTAGAAGCTGGACAAGGCAAGGACACAGATCTTCCTCTCGAACCTCCTGAAAGGAATTCAACTCTGCTAGCACCTTGATTTTAGCCCAGTGAGACCTCTGTTGGACTTTTGACCAACAGAACTGTAAGGTAATTTATGTTTTAAGTCACTGAGGTAGTGGTAATTTATTACGGCCGCCGTAGAAAATGAATCCTTGCTTTGTGTTTGTAATTTGTTGAGTAAAATTATTACCGAAATCTGAAGCTGTGAAGGAAAAAAAGGGATTTGTGAACATGTAAAATACTTAGTATTTTATAAGACTTCCTTATATATGGATTGGTACAATTCATTTGCTGTTAAATAACAGAACGAGTTCAGTTTGGCCTTGCGACTGATTTTTTTTCCAGTGTCACTGTCGTACTAGGCATTCAGTAAAGGCTGAGAAACATGAGTAAAGTTACAGTCAAGCTTTGCATTGGCTGTTGTTAGCAGTGGAGTTTGGAAAAAGGGGCTTGAGGAAAATTAGGAACGTAGCTGCTTGTATCAGGTCTGAAGAAGTGACTCCAAGCTTTTGACAAATGCATCTCACATTTATATGTCTGTTATGGTTTGGCAATTGTCAAGGAATTGCTCAAGACTTATTGGACTCAGACCTCAGGGTATAAATGAGTTCATCTGTCTTGATAAGCTGGGCACTAGTAGTAGCCAAAAAGCAATGATGATGGGGAGTCTTAATCTTTCAGATAATAGCTTCCTATTTAATTAGTTGCAAAATGACAAGCTTTGAGATATTATACCGTATAGCAAGAGATTTAAAATCACAGTAAAGATAAACAGTACAACAGGTAAACCTACATACTTTTAAATCTCGTTTAAGCTGCTTCTCTGCTTTCCCTAGCTAGTAAGTTGGGACATTCAATCAGAAATATTTATTGAATCTGTTTGTATTAGGCACTGGGGCTGTAGGTGTAAAGGCTATCATAGTGCTTATTGACCCATAGGGAAGACAGAAATTAAATAATTTCACGTGCTGAGCAGAAGTACGGGATGCTGTAGGAGTGGATGATAACCTACTCTAGTCCAGGGAAAGAAGCCATCTCTGAAGGCAAGGGGAGGTTCAGTAAAGGAGAAAGGAAAAGGGCTTCATGTTTTATAATGTTGTATGTTAACTATACCTCAAAAAATGATGGTAGTCTGTACAGGGATGGAGAGTAGATGGATCCAGAGATAATTTAGGAGATAAACTAGAAGCTGTTTGGAGATTGCATGTAGGTTGTCAGAGGGGCAGGAGGAGGTGGTTGGGGAAATAAAATAATCCTGCCAACAAAAAGACACCTTTTTATCCACGTAGAAGAAAGAAAAAAGATCCCAGTTTATTATCGAGTAGAAATTAGCAGGTTTATGTGTGTGTAAGATAACACGAAAGTGACTATAAAGTTGGGACTGATCTCACAGTTTAATGCCTCATCTCGTTGAGAGACAAAGGGCTGCTCCCTGTGACAGTCTTCTGCACGTCTCCTCAGAGACAGTTGAGCTAATCCTAGAGGTTTGTTTTTACACATCATGGTGATTTGGCATGTGATCTTGGAGTTCTCCACACTCTGAAAACTGGTGTCTGGGCTTAATCCCTAGAGAGTTTTATTTCTGTTCTAAAGTTTAGAGTAAGGACTGAGATTCACTATATCTCCAAGGAAACACTATTAAGAAAAGAGAAGGAAGGATAAGATGGTCTTTTTGCCCTTTGTAAGTGGAGAAAATTATTTTCCAAGCACTTAGTGGCCAATAGTGCCATTTACAGAGGTGGGCAGTTCTGGAGGAGGAGCATATTTGAGGAGTCTTAGACCCACACTTAGATGCCACGTTTGAAGTCCGTCTTCTACTTTCCCCTGGTGATGACATGTAGACCGTTGAGTGTATTTGTGGTGTAGAAGAGTGATGTAGGCTGAGGATGCGGTTTTGGTAACCATCAGTGGTTGGTTGTTATCTCAAGCCTGGGAGTAGTAGACTGCCTTGCCTACGGAGATGGGAGGTGGGGTGGGGAAGGAAGGGGGAAGTCATGCCTTTGTTCGTATAATCATGGAGTTGACATCAGTAGATGACCCTAAATAATTAGTACTGAAGACATAGTCATAGCCATGGTCAACATTTTCATGTTTTGATTCCTTTTCCTCGGTGACGTAGCTGAAAATTTAGGTCACACACTCTTGTATGGTAGACTATTGCTTTTTGTACATTGTACAGTCTCCCCTGTGTCTCCTCCGTCTTCCAGATCTTCCCTTGACTCCTTTTCCTGCACCCATGCGTGTTCTCTACCCTCTCCTTTAGAGTCAGTGTGTCTTCTCATGCTGTCTTGGTCTCTCTCTCTGAACTTTTGCTTATTTGGAAATATTTTCAGTTGTTTCCACATGTAACTTTTAGATGTTTATTCCCCTTCGTAGAGTTAGGTATCCTTTTACTGGTTTATTTATTTGGTCTGGAATGTGCCAGGTTTTGAGGCGATAGCACAGATGCTTTGCTCTCCTTTGAGTGTGGGCGAGATGCAGAGAATGGCTGTGTGGATGGAAGTGGAGGTGAAGGAAGAGGTATCTTGCTGGGAAGAAATCCATGACAGTGGGGCCCACAGTCCCCAAGTGCTTCTTGAGTAGATGAACTTAATAAGGATCTTAGCGAAACCGTTGCTACACATTGAAAAAGGAATGTTTTTTGTGCTTATAACTGAAGGCAAATTGGAAAATGAAATTCAGCGGGGGAAAAGACCCTCCCATTCACATTTGCAAAAATATTTTGATCTAGGCTAAGATAGAGACCATCTTTACCCTTTATTTTATTGCACAGCTCAGATTGCAAGTTGGTTGAGATGGGGGCAACTTTCCTGAATCATATATCGGTAAATCCTACACTTGTTGGGAGAGGCAGAGGTTTCTTACTCAGAGACACTTTTGCCACCTGGGCTTTGGCAGATAGAAGGACAGGTAGAAGTGGCATTCAGGGACATCTTTTCATTTTATGAAGAGTAGTGAACTGAAGTATAAACACAAACGAGGGTGGGCAGTGGTGACTTGGACAAAGATTCTACCAACTGGCAGTGAGAAATACTTGGTAGACGAACCATTTTAGTGGGTTTCTCTCAATTGTGAAAGTGTCGGTTCTCCAGAGGCAGAGGAAGCAATCACAGGCTGTGAGAGGCACTCCTATAGGGCCTGTCGCTCTGCTGGAGCTCATCTTGGCCCGAGCAATGCTGTCTCCTTGGTTGTGACCCAAGTACCAGGTGTCTGCGCTTTGACAAATGGAGGCCTGGGAGAGCTGAGTAAGGCAGGGACGTTTGGAGTGATTCATTTCAAGTGATATCTAAAGTAAGGGATTGCTGGAACAATCCAGCTGCTCCACATCACCAGGAATATAACTGTATATATGCTTTTTAAAGTTTATTTTGAAGGAGGGTGGAGTTCCCTATGGAGGAGAGGGTGGTGGTGGGAAAATAGGTTATTTTTAAAGGAATACTTATGAAGCTTCAGGGCAGGGGAGGACTGGGCTTGCCGATTGATATCTGGGATATGTTTTTATTGTCTAGCAAAATATTGGATGCAGCTGTACGTGTATTACCCTTTGCCAGTGCCAACGTTTGCGTCAGAAACCCGAGTCCATTACCCCTTGCCGTACAACTCGTTTTGATGTGAGAGTGAACACAACTCCACTGCAGATTTAAGAACTATTAATGTGACTTTTATGTCCCTGTTTAGTCACTGAATCATACTGTAGTGTTGGCATGGTAAGTTTTGTAATTTCTTTTCCTGTGCGAAGAGTGCTTTTCTTTTGCCGAACGTTCACTTCTGCATACTTTTTTTTAGTTAGGCATTATGTCATTACGAAGATTTATAGTTATCTAATAATGATTTATTGTAGTCATTTATTCTGCCAGCTGTGGCACATTTTCAGTGGAATTTGTAAATCAGATTTATACAGAAATTTACCAGGACATGCATTTCAGGATTTAATAAAATATACTCCAAAATCTTTTTGAAGTGGGTAGTTTTATGTTGACACATTTGGGTGTAAGCTTTACCTTAACAGTCTTTGTTAGTATTCATACTCTGCCGTGTCTGTCCCATAACCATTGAAAGAGGAATCTCTGAGATCTGTTAGAATACCCAGTTTCAGGTCGTCCACTTTGCTTGCAGACCATTAATGTCACGTTATGTTTGACCTGGATGTTCACATGTTTAAGGACACGGAAACATCCTGACACGAGGCTCTGTGAAGTTCCGTGTGTTTTAATCACTATTAAAATGTGTATCCGGAATCATAGCAGAGTGGATCTAGTAGATTATGTTCATTTTGAGGCCTTACGTGTCATATTTTCTCCCCCCGCTTCTCAGGATTCACCGGCCACTAACCATGTGGAATACATTTAGCTTTGGCAGAGCTGCCAGCTCACACTCCTCCCGCAATTTCTTTGTTATGGTACAAGTTATTATATTTTCTTTTTCTTTCTTTTTGAAAAAGTATTGTTGAGATTTTGTTTGTTTACTTGGTGGTATATATTTGTTTAGAGAAGAACAGAATTTAGAAAAGAAGGAGCGTGTACAGATCCTTTATAATTCGTAATTTTTTTTTTAATCTGGCAATTTGAGAGGCTGTCTTTGAAATGCATGATTGCCAAGTAATTTGTAAAAATGACTTGTTCTCTAAGACTGCATGAGAATTTTGGTTCTAAGATGAAACTACGAATTCCCAGCTCCAGTCAGCTGGTAATTTTGTCTGCAGCAGCATGGACCATCTCATTTGACTTACCACTGCTGCCCCAAACACATTGACTTCATTGATCAGTTGTTTTAATGTTTGTGAAGATATCCTCTTAACGTGCCTTGAAGCTGAAGTTTTAGGTGATATTTAATTGTAGCTAAAGCAGTAGACTTGGCACTATCTGAGATGGAAAGCAAGCATTTGAAAATATTACAGCCTCTAATTTTTTGCAGTAGTTTGCACATGTTTATGGTGTTCAGGTACTAGTTAAGCAGAATGTACCAACAAGAAAGAGCCCAAACAACTTGTCATCTGAAACGTAATTCCTCCCCTTTTAATTTTTTTTTGCCACCATATGTGGCAGTGAACAGTTTGTCATCTGATCTCTTATTTCTTAGAAGATATAGTTTTTAAAAACATTCTTAGCAATACCACACAATAGTTAATTTTGTCATCAGATAGGAGTTCAAGTCACAGTACATTAAAATGGATCTTTTAACCTCATTAGAATGAAAATATTTTAAAAAATAAACGTAATAAAAATATATACATAGTACTGAGCTCTGGAGTTCATCTTGAGTGAATTAATATTTCTAGAAAAATTGTTACAGTTTTTTATATGATTCAGTGGTGTGCTGTATGGACAAATGACTCCATGGTATTTGATATTTATTTATTTTTATTTTGAGAAAAAGAAATTTACAGTGCAAGGGAAACTGGGAGATAGAGAAGTTTTTTTTTGAAAGGGAACAGAGATGAACTTGAACTTTTCTTGAGATTTCATTGCTGATGTCTTAGATGTGGTACCACATTTTCCTTAAAGGCACTTAGCACTTGTACAGTGAAAAGATCATGGAGAAATATTGAGCTCTTTATTTTACATTGTTTTCATCTAGTGCTCACAGTGTGCTAGGTATCTTTACCAAGTTTAAATGCAAAAGGAAAGAAAATTTTATATAAGTTCCTCATTCTGGATTTAGTTTTGACTTTATTAATGTTTTCAGGTTTTTCTTTTGGGCTTACCTGAAAAACTTTTAAAATGATACAAAATTTGAACTTAAAAAAGAAGACAGAGTTCAGGGATGACAGATCTGTTTCATCTTGTGGGTGAATTTTTTTTTTTTTTTTTTTTTTTTTTTTTTGCGTTATGCGGGCCTCTCACTGTTGTGGCCTCTCCCGTCGCGGAGCACAGGCTCCGGACGCGCAGGCTCAGCGGCCATGGCTCACGGGCCCAGCCGCTCCGCAGCACGTGGGATCCTCCCGGACCGGGGCACGAACCCGCGTCCCCCGCATCGGCAGGCGGACTCTCAACCACTGCACCACCAGAGAAGCCCCTTGTGGGTGAATTTTGACTGACTGGTGGTGAATGCTTTGAGAGGCTGAGGTGCATCAGAAGGAAAAGAAAAAGTTCTTGCACAATTAGCAATGCCTGCCGGAGCCGCTAAGGGAATAGTCAATGGATACGTGACCTGAATTACTCTCCCTAGCAGAGAAACTCCTGAAAGTCACTGTAATCCTTCATGCATTCATCATGTGTTCATACCTTCAACCAAGTTTCTTAAAACAGGCCCGAATGCAAGGCGGCGTGCCAAGCGTGGTAAGAATAAAGAGGTGGAGTAGACATGAATTGGCTTTCAAGCCTTGATGGACGGGAGGCTTAATTGTTCATAACAAAAATGTGAAATGCGGTAGACAGCAGCTTTAGAGAGACCATCATGGTCCAATTCAGAGAGACTGAGTTCTAAGCAAGTTCTAAGGAAGGAGGATATTCAGTTGCAGAAATCTGGCAGATTCTAGAGCTTATTTGTATTTGCCGATTGGGTATGCCAAGCATTCTGGAGGGATGCCCATTCCTGTCGGACAGGGATAGATGATTGCCTTGTTAAATGTATAGCCCATATATAACATTTCCATAGTGCAAGGGAAGCACAGTAGGCGCTGGAAGGCAGAGGATATGACCAGTCTTCCAGGTGAGTGATAGATAAAGCCATATAATGTTGTATGAGATTCCAGCCAGGAATACATGGTAGAGGTTGGAGGATAAGCACATTTTCAGTGTTTAGACATTTACTAAGGTCACAGACTATTTTTTTTTAAGTAGAAATATTTAACTCTTCAGTACTTGTATTGATACCATATAGGTGTAAGTATCAAATTTTATCTAATGCATACAACCAAGTGTTAGTTTTAGGAGGGTCCTCCTCCACCATTTTTCCTAACTGGAAACCTTTACAGTATCTTTGGCTCCTTCTTTTCCCTGAAAGCTAAAATTCACTTAAGCATCAGTTCTTGTAGATCCTTTAAAAAACAAAACAACTCGAAATTGTTTCTTTTGTTTCTCACTATTATCTAGTGTAGGTCCTCTTGCCATGAAATGGGCTGTCCATTTTCTCTTAGTGTCTGGTATAGCGTCAAGTGTCGAGATGCTCGTGACATAGACAGATGCAAACCCGACAAGCTTCCTTGCTCTTGGAGCTTACATTCTAGGGAGATGTTTGAACATGACATAAATCCCCTAATTGAATACTTCTGCCTCATATCTCTGTTTTCTGGTACACTGTCCCTAGATGAAACACAACTTCCCTTCCTTAACTTTTCAATTTGGAAACTTAAAGTCTAAATTTCAAGGCCTCCTCATTTGCCTGCATGTTCTCTAATTTCTTATTTTACAAATATCCTTCATCTACCTAAGGAATGATGCTTTCTTACACTTAGTTTTGTTCATGCCCCTCCACCATTTGGAATGCTCTCCTTGTCTTTTGATAGGCTCCTTAGCCAAAGAAACTCAGGCCATATCCTTCTTTTGACCAAATTGCTTTGGCTCCTGGAAGCACTGTAACTAATAACACAAGCACTGATGGGGGCACTTACTATTTTAGCAAGAGAGAGCAGTGATTTATATCTTCTCTTTAACTGGTGTGTTTATGTCTAATCTCTCCAATGACACTGTTAAGTCAGGTAAAAGTAGAAGGCCTGGTCCTTAGTGCGCCAAACACCTTACAAATATGAACACAGTTAAGAACCAGGTAAAACAGTGTTTTGGAGCATCCTGAGGAGAATGCAACAAAGCATCTAAGCTTAAGTACCGAACTTCTAAGATAGTTGTTCCCCCTCACAGTTTGCTTAGAACCTGAAAACTCTAAAGTGTGTTTTTTGCTAATTGCTATTACATAAATATTATAAGAAATGAGAAAAGAGTTCAGAAGCCTATACAGAGAAAACAGATTTCCCATCCCTCCTCTGAAGTAATTTCTGTTGACCAGATTCTTAAAGGTATTTCCAGAAAGAGCTTAGTCCAAATATAGAAGTATTTATTACCTCCTCCCCAGTTTTTTTCTTCTTTGCCGTAAATGGTAGTGCACTCTATTTACTGTTCTATATCTTGCCTCTTACTATGGTATATTTGGAGATATTCCTTATCAATAACAGTAGTACCCCCTTATTTGTGGGGGACATATTCCAAGACCCCAGTGGATGCCTGAAACCCTGGATAGTATCAAACCATATATATACCTTGTTTTTTCCTATACACACATAACCTATGATAAAGTTTAATTGATAAATTAGGCACAGTAAGAGATTGACAACAATAACCAATAATATAACAATTACAACAATATACTGTTATAAAAGTTATGTGAATGAGGTCTCTCTCTTTCTCTTTTACTCTCTCAAAATATATGTACACGTTTCATGCCTTTTCCGTCTTAGCTAAGCACTTACGCACCAAGGCCTTAACTGTAGTTTGCAGTGTTGTAGCACTGCAAAACTAGCACAAATTTCTTTTTCCTTCTTCACAGTTTCACAGATAGAAGATGAGTTCTTACCATAGATCTTAGCAACCTCAGCATACGATATTTTCCCCTTTCCTTATTAAGTCAAGAACTCTCACCTTTTTACCTAAAGGAAGCTGTTGAAAGCTTCTCTTTGATGTATCTGAATTGCCTGCATCATTGCTCTAGTGCTTTGGGGCCGCTAGTGAATAAAATAAGGACGACTTAAACACAAGCACTGTGATCCCGGGACAGTTGATATGATGACTGAGGTAGCTACTAAGCAACTAACGGGCAGAATGCGCCGGACAAAGGGATGATTCACATCCCAAGCAGAACTGAACAGGAGGATGAGAGATTTTATCATGCCGGTCAGATTGGTGTGCATTTTAAAGCTTATGAATTGTTTATTTCTGAAATTGCCCATTTAATGTTTTCGGACCACGGTTGACCACGAGTCAGTGAAACCTGGGAACATGAAAGGGTAGAGTAGCAGGGACTGCTGCTTCCAGCCTTTTTTGGTTTTCATCTTAACAGTTGCTTAATATTCCTTTAGAAAGGCTTATAATAAAATAAAACAGCAAATTCTAGAAGTGGGAGGGTGGCAGATATTAGAGATACAAGAAGTAATTACAACTAACTATGAAAGGATAAAATGATAGATTTTAAAATTTAAAAACAGAGCATTCCCAGAGATTCTTTTTTCCCTCCAGGAACAATCAGGGCCCCTCTAGCCCTTAGAAACCCTAAAGGTATCACTACATATTAATTTGGTGTTCGAAATGAAAAAATTTGATTATCAAGAAAGATATGTCCTGTTTAAAAATATATGTTGAATATGCAGCACTTTTCCAAAGAATTCTTGTCTAAAATGGTAGAAATTGGAGAGGCAGTGCAGGATATGGGGATGAGCACATCTTTTGAAACCAGACCAACTTGGTCTTGAATCCCCACTTTGACACTTAATATAAGACCTTGGCCAAGTGAGTCAACTTTCTTAGCGTCAATTTCCTTATTGGTAAAATGAGAATAATAAGACCTATCTCATAGCACCTGTGAAGAACAAATGAAAAAATATTTTATGCTTTCCACAGTACCTGGCATACAACAGGTGCTCAATAAATATAAAGTAACATCCCCCAGACTCTTTGCCTGCCCAGAACAATTAATTTCCTAAGAGCTCTGGACACTGAGATCTTACTATAATTGTATCTTTTAGAAAACTTATTATCATAATGCCTTGGACATACTAGGCACTCCAGATTTGTTCTGTAACTCTTAAGGGTTTGGTTTGGTTTTATTCATATTCTTCACCAAAATCCTCAAATCTCTAGAACCAAGTATACACGTACCATGTGAAAATCCCCAACAGCCAAATGCCAGGATCTTAACCAGTAATACATTTGTAAGTGTTTAACAACTAGTTCATGCGGTAGGGGAGCTCTGATCTGTAGCAGTTACTGGTGTGAATTACCAATGTGAAGTCAACTGGCTTAAAAAAATTCCTGAATGTTTAATGGTTGGTTCTCATTAAGTCAGCAGAGCGGCTTCGTACACTACTGTATCCCCAACACTCTTGACCTGTGCTTTGAACTCGATGTAAAAGCAGTTTGGGAGACCCAGGTCTCAAAAAAAAATGGTCCAGTCTGCCACCGGCTTATTTTGTTACTTTGTCTCAGTTTTCCTGTTTGTATAGTAAAGCAATGGGAGTAGATCAGTTTCCTAAACTTCTTTTGGTGGGGTTTTACAACTTCATGTAGGTGTCTCAGGTTATAGAGACCAAGGGGCCCAGGCTTTATGCTTCTCATCCTGCATGTTCAGTATGAATTTCTTTTTTAAAAAAGGTCTTTATCAGTTAAAAACATGTATGTTTGAGAACCACCGTTACTGAAATAGCTGTCACAAAGCCCATATCTGTAACTGTGGCAAAAGCCCTGATATAGTGACAGGTAATGTATTTACTCACTGCTTTTATATATAGATATAGATATAGATATAGATATAGATATAGATATATAGATATACACACACACACACATATATAAATAAATATAAAACAATGTACGGTTTAGGAAAATGCAAAAGGGAACATAATGCATTTCAGTGTTACTTTTGTCAGAGGTAGACATGATAGAAAACGTTTTTGGTACTTGACACTTTAAATATGATACTCATTTATGTGTGAATTCTTCATATATGTATGCCATGTTAAGGAGGAGTCACTTATAGGCAGGGGTCGCAAACTCAAATGGCTATAGAGGTCAGGCAAATGATGGAATTGAGGGAAACAAGTGGCTTATAATATGAAGGCGAGTCATGGAGACTGTGCCCATCTGAGAGCACAGCTCCACCTCGGAGGATCGTTGTTATGAAGAAACACAGATTTCTGCTGCTGTATCTTTAGTTCCCTGATACTCCACCCTGTCCCCAACAGCTGGAAATCCATAGTTTCATTTAAAATTTCTTGATTCTTTTTTTAACATGTTGCCTACGAATTAAACACACTTGCACACTCATACATACTCATGAAGGGAGCCAAGCAAAGCAAACTTGGCCTGAGGGCTTCTGGTTTGCAATCTCTCTTCACACACATATATATGCAGCACCTAATATTTATTGAGCGCCTATGTGCTATTCACTCAGCCAAACGTCTTGCACTAATCAAAATGTTTAATCTTCACAGCAATTGGGTGAGCTAGTATTATTTCCTTTTTATAGATGAGGAATTTTGGCTGAGGTCACACGACTAGTAAAAGGTTCCATGGGTATTCAAACCCGCGTAATCTGACTGCGGAAACACTTGGGCAAAACTGACTCCAAGGATATCTCTGACAAGTGCTATAAGCACACACACAAAACACAAATAGCTGAGTATAAAGGGTGGATCAAGACTTATCTAACGTTAGCTCATTTGTGTGCAGTGATACAGTTTGTGTGAACGCGTGCTTGCGGTGATAGTGATACAGTTTGTGTGAACGCGTGCTTGCGGTGATAGTGATACAGTTTGTGTGAACGCGTGCTTGCGTGCTCCCTGGAATACTATCTGCTTTCACGCTTTATAAGATTTTTCTGATAAAGCTCAGTGAGACCAGTGTAAAAAATTCACAGGGAGTTTCTATTTCTTTTTGTCACAAACTCTAGACATCCTGAGCTCTGGGGCCAACATTGTCTCTGTCCAAGGGCAAAAGTTTTCTCCCTTGTCTTTGCCATATTTAAACCCCACCCATGGAAATGCTACAAGTCCTGAGTGATGATCACTTCCTCTGGGAAAGGGTACGAAGAATAAAAGTAAATCTAGCAGGAGGAATAAATCCCAAAAGACAGAGATAAGTACTTGAGGTCAGAGACTGCTTCCTTTATAGTTAGTCTACATACCAAACTCATTAATATGAATAATCATCTTAGCTGTAGTGGTTGTAGTAGCAAAAGTAATACAAGAAACTTGTCTTGTCTTACAGTTTTACATCAACTCTTCCATTATTTCCAGGACTCGGGAAGGTCTCTTTGAGAAAGTGATGAGAAAGCGGAGATCTCTCACATGTTTCTCCTTTATTTCCACTTCTTTTTCCTACCCACATAAAATATTTTTCAACCTTAAAACCTCCAGCCTATGGGGGTAAAACTATAAGACTCTAGGAAGAAAGACGTAAAACTGTGTGCAAACATCTATCCATTTAGGTTTTTCCCTTGGGATATTTTGGAACACCATTAGACACTGTAAACCTCTTTATGGTTTGTTCACTTGGTATGGAACGGGAAAGAAAAAAAAGAGCCAGTCCCCCCTGGCTGTATTCTTCTCAACACTCTGTACCCATCATGTGAATGGAAAGAACCCAAAATCTTCATTTTCAGAACTGTATCTTAGCCCCTGGCTCCTGGAGAAAACCAGTGTGGTTCAGAAGTGGGATGGGAAGAGTGGTTTGCATTGGCATCAGCCTTGCGGGTGCTTTGGGGCTGGAGCACACTCAGCTGTGGGTTACAGATGCTTGCTCTCCAGTATTAATGTGGCCAGCATGTGAAACCATTGGCACCCACAATGCTACACAAAGGTCCACGCCTCTGATAGTTTGGGAAATAACTCCCAGCTGAAGAAATTCCTTCTTGAAGGGCTGGAATACATTCTTGAACAGAAGGTCCTTTTCCAAAGGGGTGGAACCCAGAAAGAGATGCCTGATGGTGTTGGACTGGGTACCAGGGACTGTATCATTGAGTGTCTCTGATCTTGGGACCTTTAACTGAAAACAGAAAAAAAAAAAAAAGCTACTCTAAACCTGAGGTTCATAAGTGCCAAATTCTATGCTGTACATACAGCAGAGAGCTTGGGCACTCAAGCCGTTGGATAGTTTCTTTGGAGATGTCAGACGCAAAGCATGAGTGGTGGTGGTGGTTGTCATATGGTGTGACTCAGGGTGTGTTGGAAATGTTTCCACTAATTTTTATTTCTCTGAGCTGTCTCCAAGGTTGGTAGGACCAGAGAAGACTATATGGAAAAGAAAGGAAACAAATATAGGGTTGGTTGGTGCTCTTTGTATGTTCAATAACCAAGACACTTTTTTCAGGTCCCCTTCTCACGCATGAGGCCTGTGCTTCCTTCTAACAGGACATGTGAGAGAGCCGGGATGTTTCCATCCCCCATTCAGTGAGTGCGCTAGTCTTCTCCTTCAGGTGCAATTTCCAGTGAAATAGTAGCTTGTAAGTATTCAGAAGTTAGTTTATTGACTCTTATTGCACTTCTGAGCACCTAATAAATAATTTATTAGTCTGATGGATATGTGGCTACCTAACTATGGGTCATGAAATATGCACTATTCTTCTAATACACTGTAGGGAGACCTGTTTATAAAGTATTTAGTATTGGTTTTATAATGCACCGTTGACAACAGAAGACCACGAAGCTCAAAGATCAATCTCGTTTTGGCCCACAGTAGTAATGCTGCTTTATAAGCTCTGTGACAGGTCACTTAGACAGTGGTCCTCGCAGAAAGGACTCTGTTAGGAAGGCGGTCTGGAGTGTCTGCGAGCACAGCAGATGAATGTCTTTGTCGAGGTCCCCGAGGTGACTGTTTGGTGGTTGCTGATGCTGGCCAGGTGTTGGAACTCAGCATTTCCCAGTTCTCTATGGGGAATCTGGACTGAGAGTGCCCCGAGAGCGCTAATGCAACCACCACTGATTGTACAGAGAGCTGGGGTGACTTTGGCCCACAGTTGCAGTTCTGGAGACCTGGATTGCAGGAAGGAGCAGGTCTAAGCTTTCCTCAGCTTCCTCTCATGTTTGCTGATGAAGTGACATTGTTCCACATCTCCCAGTCCTTCATTCAAGTCACAGATGTGACACAGCATAACTTAAAAAAATTTTTTTTTATTATAGTTGATTTACAATGTTGTGTTAGTTTCTGCTGTACAGCAAAGTGATTTAGTTATACATATATCCACTCTTTTTTAGTTTCTATTCCCATATAGGTCATTACAGAGTATTGAGTAGAGTTCCCTGTGCTGTACAGCAGGTTCTTATTAGTTATCTTTTTTTTTTTTTTTTTTTTTTTTTTTTGCTGTACGCGGGCCTCTCACTGTTGTGGCCTCTTCCGCTGCGGAGTGCAGGCTCCGGACGTGCAGGCTCAGCGGCCATGGCTCACAGGCCCAGAAGCTCCGCGGCATGTGGTATCCTCCCGGACCGGGGCACGAACCCGTGTCCCATGCATTGGCTGGCGGACTCTCAACCACTGCGCCACCAGGGAAGCTCTAGTTATCGATTTTATATATAGTAGTGTGTATGTGTCAATCCCAATCTACCAATTTATCCCTCCCCCACTTTACCGCCTGGTAACCATAAGTTTATTTTCTCCGTCTGTAACTCTGTTTCTGTTATGTAGATAAGTTCATTTGTACCTTTTTCTTTTTAGATTCCACTTTTATAAGTGATATCATATGATATTTGTCTTTCTCTGTCTGACTTTACTCAGTATAACAATCTCTAGGTCTGTCTGTGTTGCTGCAGATGGCATTATTTTGTTCTTTTTCATGGTTAATATTCCATTGTATACATGTACCACATCTTCTTTATCCATTCCTCTGTTGTTGGACATTTAGGTTGCTTCCATGTCCTGGCTATCGTAAATAGTGCTGCAATGAACATTGAGGTGCGTGTATCTCTTGTTGGTGGGCATGTAAACTGGTACAACCACTATGGAGAACAGTATAGAGTTTCCTTAAAAAAACTAAAAATAGAGCTACCATATATATGATCCAGCAATCCCACTCCTGGGCTTATATCCAGAGAAAGCATAACGTTTTTTGATTTTTGTTTGCTTTGGGGAATTTCATTAGCCAGGAAGAAGTTCATAGATATTTAAAAAGACCTACCTAGTAAACACTTAGATTTGGGGGACATCTAAATAAAAATTAAATGACTTCATCCAAAAGTCACTTCTCAGTGTTTCACTTTCTTGATAAGAACTAATCCTGTAAGAATGCTATGAGGTAAAGAAATACAGTGTATTATTGCATGTCAGGGTGTACATTTCAAACAAGGCATTTTTCAGTTTTGCATTAAGAGCTTCTTGCTGCTTCTAATATTCTACTTTCCAGATTGGGAAACGGGAGCTACACTTTCTTGAACCCAGTCCACTTACTTGTAACTTTTCAGAGTTTTACAGGAACCAAGGCTGAGTCCTTTCTGCAGTTTGCCATTTCTTTTATTCATTTCTCATTGATTCAGTTTCATGTTACCCTCTCCAACTGGACCAAACACTTTCTACTCTCTGTTGGTCCTTGATTTCTTCCTGTCCTGTCTCTTTTAGCAAGTGCCCTCATCTTTCCTGAGATGGTCAGTCATGTCCTTTGTGTAGCTATCATTTATTGAGCATTTACTATGTGTTAAGCACTCTGTTAGGCCCTGGATTACCAAAGATAGATAAAACTCTCTTACTTTCAACAAGTGAAAAGCTTAGTGGGGGAGATGGATAGTAAATTGGCTTTCTACATGAGCACTTCTGAGATATATATATATTAACCACAGAATTTTTTTCTCTTCTTACCCTGGTTTCTGAGAAAAAAATTTTTCTTCTCCCTTCAAGAGTACCCTTTTCATTTGTTTTCCTGATCGCATTCTCTCCTAGAACCCTTTTTTTTTTTTTTTTTAAATCATTTTCCCTCTGGCTTAGGTCTTCAGTATCCTTTTCTCCCCTGGCTTTGTCCCCTTTGCCTGCGATCCTTTTTCTTCACTGTTGTGAGAAACAAGCAGTCAACACACTAAGACTTCTCCCAGGCCCTGCAAACTCTCAGACCACCTTTCTCTTACTTTACTTGCTTTCTTTGCAGAATTTCTCCATAGAATGTTGCCCTTTTCTGCCTCCTTTGTCTTTGTACTTTGCTTACTTCTTCACTTCTTTCCAGTCTAGATCCTCTAACTTCTATACCTATCTGCCCACTAAGACATTTCTCTTAGGACACAAAATATAATTATAAAATATCACAACCACAAACATATATGAGGAATGGGATAATGAACAGCCATTTATTGAAGCTTAAGAACTAATAATGTACAAATACATCTGAAGCCCTGGGTTAACATCCCAATTACATTGTAGCCACTGCCATTTCCTCTATCCAATACCTGCCCTCCCATCCTCAAGCAGGATTCTGATTTTGGTATTTATCGTTCCCATGCATTTTGTTTTGCTCTTATTATATTTATTACTGTACTTGGTTTTACTGCACTCTAAATGTAGCATTGTTTCTTAGAGCATTTAAAACTCTCTAAACTCTGACTTCTCCTGCCATTGAGAACACTGGACAATCACAGTGCCCCTGTTCATGCTGCTCCTGTCTTCTCCCACAGTAACTGTGTGTATCCCCCAAGACGCTAACTTTGGCCACTTTCTTTTACCTATTGTGTCCCTTCTCTATTGATGATTCTCAGATCCAATAACTACAGCGTCAACCTATTTTCTGAATGTTTCTAGTTGCCTAGTCACCAGTGTGACCTACTGTTTTCTCAAACTGAGCTTACCGTATATGCCCACCAACTCGTTTGTTCCCATGTCTGTTGAGAGTGCGACCAGTTTCCTGTGCTCAGAATATCAGAGCTTTAGTGTCATCTTTGGCTCTTCTCATTTGTTACGCACATGAGTCATTCTTGTCCCCTGGATTTTATCTCCATGCTGTATCTTGCTCTTTTTTCCCCAGCCCTATTGCCTGTAGTCTTTTTACCCAGATTGTTGTAATAGCTATCCTAATTGGTATCTTTGCTTCTGTCTTTCCACACTTCAGTCCGTCCGTCATGCTGTTGCCAGATAAATCCTCTTCAAGTACAGTAATGTTCATACTGTGCTGCTGTTGAGAAGCTTTCAGCGGTCTTGACTGTTGATGGATAACAGGATAAATAGCAACTCTTCCTAGTGACATACAGGACCCCTCCCATTATAATAGTTCCCACTGACCAGTCTACCCCTTTCATTCATCATCGCTCTACACTGATTCCACCGTAACGTTCTAGTCCACCAACTGGACCACTTCTTTTGGGTGTCTCCTTTCCATTGGCCTCGGTACTCTGATTCAATTTTTGACAGCTCTCACTTCTCTACTTTTTTTTTTTTTTAATTTTTTGGCTGTGGCATGTGGGATCTTAGTTCCCCGACCAGGGATCAAAGCCACATCCCCTGCGTTGCAAGTGCAGAATCGCAACCACTGGACCACCAGGGAAGTCCAATGGACCACTTCTTTAGGAAAATTATCAGTTCTTAAGTTCCAGTGCAAATGCTGCTTCTGCTTAGAAACTTTCTCTTCCCATACCAGCTGGAAGGAATCTCCTTTTCTTAAGTCCTATACAGTTTGGCCGCTACCTCTACTTATCACGTTGTTTTATTAAGGTTGTTTTTGTACATGGCTTATCTGTACTAGATTGTACCTGGCTTATCTGTACTAGATTGTAAACTTCTCACGAGCAGGGACTATGTTTTAACTTTCGTGTTCCCCACACCTTCTTGTAGTTGGCAAGTAGGGCTTTGATCAGCATTCCCTAACAGTGGCTAAAAGTGCTTAGTTTAAAATATGTCTTTATAACACATGGAAGAAAAGGGAGCTAGAAACTGAGCTAGTCAGGGCAAAAGTGTATACATTATCAATCAGCAAATTATTCACTTCTTCCCACTTTGTTACTTCCATTCTCTCCAGGACTTATTTAATGGTTGGCTGCTGTCAGCCTTAGAGACTGTTAACTCTTAAAAAGTGTTTAGGTGGTCAGAGGAGTTGATTTGCAATTGTTTTTGGTTTTGATCTGTTTTAATGTACTCAGTGTCTCCAAATAATACTGTCTGCAGAGTATGTGTAATTTCCTTCCCAGTCTCTCAACAGGCATGCCTAGCGCCCACTCCAAATAGCCCTAGTCACAAGTCAGAGGATAGGCTTAATGAGCAGGGCGGGCAAGCAGCTTTCAGGATCCCCTGTTGTGGGGTTGATGCTGCTCAAGTTGAGGTATGTTTAAGCCTCTTGGATACACTCCCATTCTGGCACCGCCTAGGTAAGGTATCTCTCACCTAAGTATTTGTCTCCCTCCCTTTTACTGTCTTTCACACTCATCACCATTTTGTGAAACTCAGGTATTTGCTTGATTCCTCACGCTTATTACCTTTAAAGAAATCATTGCAGGCAGTACATTCAGTGGCAGTTACATGAATGATTTTTGACTGTGATAAAGTATCTGTCTTCTTCTGCCCCTTCTCTTTTCTCTCCCACTCCCCCCTTAGTTTTTCTTTTCCCTCCCTTTTTTCTTTCTTTCACATAGTTCTAATTTATCGTTTTCACTGTTTTTACTAGCAGTACCATTCACAGTAGCAGTAGTAAACTTTTAGAACCGAAGTGTAACATGCATACAGAAAAGTGTACAAATCATAAGGGTATATGGCTTGGTGAATATTTACAAAGTGATCATACCCAGAACCACCAGTGAGATGGAGATACAGGACACCACCTGGACCTCAGCAGCTTTCCTTGTGCCTCTTGTAGTCACTACTCCCCACAGAAGGTCATCACTATTCAGAACTAAGTTACCCATTAATTCTTCCTATTTTTAATATGCTGTTAATGAGTTTCTGGCATCTTCTGAGTTCCTTAATTTTGAAAACAATATTCAGGTTTATTCAAATTTGCTTTGTTTCAACATTTTTTTCATTTAAATAAGTATATCTATCAATCTATATGAAATAGCCTCTGTGGTTTTCCGAGGATTATGAAACTTCACATATACTAGTACTTCACTTTTTTTTTTTTTTTTTTTTTTTTTGCGGTACGCGGGCCTCCCACTGTTGTGGCCTCTCCCGTGGCGGAGCACAGGCTCCGGACCCGCAGGCTCAGCGGCCATGGCTCACGGGCCCAGCCGCTCCGCGGCATGTGGGATCTTCCCAGACCGGGGCACAAACCCGTGTCCCCTGCATCGGCAGGCGGACTCTCAACCACTGCGCCACCAGGGAAGCCCAGTATTTCACTTTTTAAACTTATTTTTTAAGTTTGTGAATTTCATTTAAGAGGGTACCATCAGCGGAGTTGCTCTTTTCTGTGACAGCTCTAAAAGCAGTGTTGGATTAACTGGGTGCCTACGAATCTCAATCTTCCTTCCCGACAGTAATTTGAACTATTATTGTGATAAGTTCACTGGGGCTGCAAGTTTCTTGGGTCTGCAGACTTTAGAAGGAAGTAAATAGAGAAATTAGCACTGTCTTTACAGCGCTTGTAGCTCTTCATGGTTATAAAAACTAATTGCCCACTATATGCTCCCCAGCCTGTTTTTTGATGCTCATTTAAGGAAACACGTTACTGGTTGTTTTCCTCTAGACTTTCTCATAAAACATGAACTTTACATTATGGTAGGAAGAAGCCACTGTCACGGTTCATAGCTGAGAAAAGATAAATAAAGTCACTTTTCTGTCTTTAAGCCAAAACAGGGTAGGTAAAAGATTTCATTTTTTTTTTTGATGGCTCGAGATTCATGCCAACCTCAGATGCTTTTGCATCTGCAAATGTCCTGATTCTAAGGATTCATCATTTCCCTAACATTTTATAAACTACCTCATCTACCACACCCTACCCAAGTTCTCTTTATTTAAAATTTTTTTAGAGCATATCAAGGGATTATGGCATTTGGATATATCCCTGAAAACACATCCTTGATGTGTTTCTCTGAAATTGAGGCCCTGATTAGGCTGTCAGCAGATGCTGTATCACATCGATTGTGCCAGTTGGTACAGAGACAAGTGTCAACCAGAGCGGTTTCTCCCTTTTGCCATAGAAGGATGAAGTGTTTAGGTAGTATTTGCTTATGGGGGATGTTCCTGCCACTGCTGAAAGTGATTTAAATCTCTGTCCTATTCAAGCTTAATTTTAGGAGGCCTGTTTTCCCCCTAGTCTGAGATCACATTATGATGTTTTCAGTGCACAAGCTTCTCCCTCAGTGTAGCTGATCAATTTTTTTGGTATAGCAGTTATTATTGTTGTTATTTTTTGGTCATGTGCTCTCCTATGGTATTCCTGTGAGTAAACACTAGAGCATTTAGTACCCAGGATGCTTTGGCAAAAAACAAACTAACCAAAAATCAAAGGTATGCCTGCGTTTCTTGTCCCCTGAAATCCTCAAGCTATTCTGGCTGAGGTTTCTATATACTGAAATGCCCAGTGCAGGCTGCCAGGGCTGTCTGGAGAAGGTGTAGCTGTAAACAGTTTTAAATTGTAACATGTACAATTTTAACACAGAATCTCGTAGAGGAGAGAGGGGCCAGTGATTGAGACTGGCAATCCAAGGGGACAACACCATTTTTTTCCTCCTTCATTTGAATCTATAAAGATCCTTAACTGCATTTTGAATTGGTTAATCCATGAGCTGTCAGCCCAAATTTATGTCCCAGAATTTCAGAGAATAAGCCATAGGATTGATGTCTCCAAAGAGGAAGATTTATAGAAGACCACAGGTGCATAGTTCAGTCCATTCATACACAAGCGGGCACAGGGTTAGATGCAGTAGTTGGCAGCATGCGTCATCTTTTTAATCTGGATTAAAGGTGGCTGCATTCAGGTGTGCCTAGATCATCTGGTAAATTGAGACACGAATGAGAGTTGTTAACTAAGAAAAGTTTTCGGGTTTCCTTAAAATTTAAATGCAGGGATCCAACTACTAGAATCCAAAAATTTTCTTCAAGATCAGACTTTGCTTCTGTAGAATAATTGGCGGTTGAAAGAGGGGTACTTCAACTCTTACAAGGCTGGTAATGGAAGGAAATTAGGAGCCAGTGGAGAGCGGGAGATGTAGGTGTGATAGGTGAATCCCCTTCAAGGGTAGAGATGTGTTCATATCTGAACTCTATCTTAAAAGCTGCTTTTTAATCTCCTTTCCTTCCTTTCCCCCAAAACATGCAGGCAGAGTAGAGTAATAGTTCATCTTTTTGTATGATTTTTTGGGGGGGAGGGGTGAATTTTCACTGTCTTGGCATCAAATGACCTATATGACTCAAGGGAAAACAGGCAGCTTAGATTATGATATAATTATTCACAAAGGGGAAACCTCAGTGGAAATTATTGTTTTACGTTTTCTCTATTCTTTATAGTGAGTCAAAGAATTTTTCCCCTTAGCGTCACGTAGAAAATGAAACTTTACACAATAAAAAGTAGGGATGGCAGGTCTCAAAGGGGGAAAAGGTTGCTGTCAACTTTTTTTCTCTGGAATATGGAAATTTGGGTGGATTATCTGCTCAGAGGAGGTTTCCTTTATTAATTCTTTTTCCTTTTTACACTTAAGACATCTGTTAACATTTCACACAGCCCAACAGATGTTGCAAAGCAAGTCCCATACTTTGTTCTCAAGAAAAATGACTTTTCCTCAATTGGTTCCCCGCACCTCTGTGACTGGGCCCAGCCTGCTGCTTCTGCATAATTTGCATATATTAAGTTATATACCTTAATGCCATATGAATTTGTAGCTTCAGCATTCTTTTTATACTGTAAAGTGTGATTTGATTAGAAACTAGTTTACATGTTGAGAGGTCATAACATTTAAAAAATCTCTGTTGAGAATGGCAGCCTAATTCCACAGATAGGATTGGATAGCCAATTATTGAATATTTTTCTCTATAAAATATGTGAAGTACAAAAGCTTGAGTTGTTTTGCCACAAGGAAGTGCTGATTGTCATGCGATGTGGAGCGTCATTTTTATTATTTTGGCAAGAACAGGGACAGTTTTGTCTTGACAAGCCATTAGATGAATACCAGCTTGTGTCACATGAAAAACCACTGATCTTTAACCCAGCTCTGTACTTAACCAAGCCTTGAAAATGAATAGTGAATAAAAGAAGAGCAAAGGCCAGTTTACTGTCATTACAGATTACAGAATCTGTTAACAGCTGCTGAACTGAACCCAGGGAATTACAGGTATTGTTCCATGAACCAGCAGAAGTCCTACAGATGCTTGTTAAACTGTGTATATAAATTGTACATTTATTTGATATTTGCTTAGGATTTACATTGTTGGAAACATAGCTAGAAAAGAGGAAAATTCTTGAGTAATTTCTCAGTGTACTAAATGTATGCCTTTATCACAAAGCCATATATATTTATATGAAACTATCTCAATGATGCTTCCTTACCTCCACTTATGGAACTTATTTTAAGAAAGCAATGTGCCTTTAAAAGAATTATAATAAGTATCCAAAAGAAAAGAAAAAGTATGCAGTCCCCCTCCCCAAAAAAAAACCCCACATACAAACACGCAAAACAAAATCCTTCGCTCATTTGTTTCTTCAAGGTGTTCGTTGTGGCTCATATCTGCACCAACATGTGATTTTTTTTTTTTTTTAATGGAGGGAAAAACCTAACCCACCTCAATACCCAAATATTGAAAAGATCAGTAACATTTACAACAGTAAGTTGTGGGAATTATTGCTTACAGAGCTAACAAAAAAGAACACACTTTCTTACCCTGCTGGTGGAATTGCATTGTGCCTCCCTGTAGTCTTGTTATCCCACACTAACTGAAATGCAAATTCTTTGCAACTAATTGGATCTCATTGAGGGTACATGCACAGTATGTAGTTATATGCAAAAAGGTTTTTAAGAATAAGATTTCTCTGTAATTACAACTTTTGATTATGATCTGAGACATTGGTATCTCTAGTATAGATACCAATCGACTATAGATACCAATAGACTATTCTTTGTAGAATATCTATATCTATATATATCTAACTTTTTTACAGATTACTCAAAAACATGAGCTTTGAAATGCTTAGTAGAGTACCAGCTCAAAAGTTAGGGGGAAAATGTTTATTTACAGCAGTCTATAAATTGGATTTTATTATAGTCCTATGAAAATAAAGATTTGTGGTTTTTTTTGAAATTTAAGATTTAGTTTCTTAGAGCCAGTACACTGAAGTCATGTTAATAGTGTAATCCTTTTCTTGGAACATTTTAAATGTGAAAACATCATAAACATCAGAAATCACTTCCAAAAGCTGTTGTCT